>NW_027513039.1:0-291006 GCF_048772815.1 Callospermophilus lateralis
GTTTCCAGTAACAGTTTGAATTTTTAGGTTTCACTCTGTTTTCTGCTGTATAGATAGATGTGTTTGAAACTCTAAATCAAACACGGTTTGTGCTAGCTCCGTGAAACTTGACAAAATGAAGTAGTTCTAAGTTCTATCTCTATGGTTTGTTTCCTCTTGAAGTACCCCATGCAGAGACTGGCGAAGAAAACTTTCGTTTGAAAGGGGTTGCCAAGCTTCCAAAAAACTACTCGTTTGCTGAAATCTCAGCAAACATTTTTCACCAAATCTTGATGATACTTGGTGGTAATGATCAGTTCACTAAGCCCACTTGGCTGCCCAATTTTCACTCTTCTAGGTTCAAGCGTTCGTTTCCAGTAACACTTTGAATTTTTAGGTTTCACTCTGTTTTCTGCTATAGAGATAGATGTGTTTGAAACTCTAAATCAAACACGGTTTGTGCTAGCTCCTTGAAACTTGACAAAATGAAGTAGTTCTAAGTTCTATCTCTATGGTTTGTTTCCTCTTGAAGTACCCCATGCAGAAACTGGCGAAAAACACTTTCGTTTGAAATGGGTTGCCAAGCTTCCAAAAAACTACTAGTTTGCTGAAATCTCAGCAAACATTTTTTCACCAAATCTTGATGATACTTGGTGGTAATGATCAGTTCACTAAGCCCACTTGGCTGCCCAACTTACACTCTTCTAGGTTCAAGCGTTCGTTTCCAGTAAAAGTTTGAATTTTTAGGTTTCACTCTGTTTTCTGCTATATAGATAGATGTGTTTGAAACTCTAAATCAAACACGGTTTGTGCTAGCTCCGTGAAACTTGACAAAATGAAGTAGTTCTAAGTTCTATCTCTATGGTTTGTTTCCTCTTGAAGTACCCCATGCAGAGACTGGCGAAGAACACTTTCGTTTGAAAGGGGTTGCCAAGCTTCCAAAAAACTACTCGTTTGCTGAAATCTCAGCAAATATTTTTTCACCAAATCTTGATGATACTTGGTGGTAATGATCAGTTCACTAAGCACACTTGGCTGCCCAATTTTCACTCTTCTAGGTTCAAGCGTTCGTTTCCAGTAACACTTTGAATTTTTAGGTTTCACTCTGTTTTCTGCTATATAGATAGATGTGTTTGAAACTCTAAATCAAACACGGTTTGTGCTAGCTCCTTGAAACTTGACCAAATGAAGTAGTTCTAAGTTCTATCTCTATGGTTTGTTTCCTCTTGAAGTACAGCATGCAGAGACTGGCGAAAAACACTTTCGTTTGAAAGGGGTTGCCAAGCTTCCAAAAAACTACTAGTTTGCTGAAATCTCAGCAAATATTTTTTCACCAAAACTTGATGATACTTGGTGGTAATGATCAGTTCACTAAGCCCACTTGGCTACCCAAATTTTACTCTTCTAGGTTCAAGCGTTCGTTTCCAGTAACACTTTGAAATTTTAGGTTTCACTCTGTTTTCTGCTATATAGATAGATGTGTTTGAAACTCTAAATCAAACACGGTTTGTGCTAGCTCCGTGAAACTTGACAAAATGAAGTAGTTCTAAGTTCTATCTCTATGGTTTGTTTCGTCTTGAAGTACCCCATGCAGAGCCTGGCGAAGAACACTTTCGTTTGAAAGGGGTTGCCAAGCTTCCAAAAAACTACTCGTTTGCTGAAATCTCAGCAAACATTTTTTCACCAAATCTTGATGATACTTGGTGGTAATGATCAGTTCACTAAGCCCACTTGGCTGCCCAATTTTCACTCTTCTAGGTTCAAGCGTTCGTTTCCAGTAACACTTTGAATTTTTAGGTTTCACTCTGTTTTCTGTTATATAAATAGATGTGTTTGAAACTCTAAATCAAACACGGTTTGTGCTAGCTCCGTGAAACTTGACAAAATGAAGTAGTTCTAAGTTCTATCTCTATGGTTTGTTTCCTCTTGAAGTACCCCATGCAGAAACTGGCGAAAAACACTTTCGTTTGAAAGGGTTGCCAAGCTTCCAAAAAACTACTCGTTTGCTGAAATCTCAGCAAACATTTTTTCACCAAATCTTGATGATACTTGGTGGTAATGATCAGTTCACTAAGCCCACTTGGCTGCCCAACTTTCACTCTTCTAGGTTCAAGCGTTCGTTTCCAGTAAAAGTTTGAATTTTTAGGTTTCACTCTGTTTTCTGCTATATAGATAGATGTGTTTGAAACTCTAAATCAAACACGGTTTGTGCTAGCTCCGTGAAACTTGACAAAATGAAGTAGTTCTAAGTTCTATCTCTATGGTTTGTTTCCTCTTGAAGTACCCCATGCAGAGACTGGCGAAGAACACTTTCGTTTGAAAGGGGTTGCCAAGCTTCCAAAAAACTACTCGTTTGCTGAAATCTCAGCAAATATTTTTTCACCAAATCTTGATGATACTTGGTGGTAATGATCAGTTCACTAAGCACACTTGGCTGCCCAATTTTCACTCTTCTAGGTTCAAGCGTTCGTTTCCAGTAACACTTTGAATTTTTAGGTTTCACTCTGTTTTCTGCTATATAGATAGATGTGTTTGAAACTCTAAATCAAACACGGTTTGTGCTAGCTCCTTGAAACTTGACCAAATGAAGTAGTTCTAAGTTCTATCTCTATGGTTTGTTTCCTCTTGAAGTACAGCATGCAGAGACTGGCGAAAAACACTTTCGTTTGAAAGGGGTTGCCAAGCTTCCAAAAAACTACTAGTTTGCTGAAATCTCAGCAAATATTTTTTCACCAAAACTTGATGATACTTGGTGGTAATGATCAGTTCACTAAGCCCACTTGGCTACCCAAATTTTACTCTTCTAGGTTCAAGCGTTCGTTTCCAGTAACACTTTGAAATTTTAGGTTTCACTCTGTTTTCTGCTATATAGATAGATGTGTTTGAAACTCTAAATCAAACACGGTTTGTGCTAGCTCCGTGAAACTTGACAAAATGAAGTAGTTCTAAGTTCTATCTCTATGGTTTGTTTCGTCTTGAAGTACCCCATGCAGAGCCTGGCGAAGAACACTTTCGTTTGAAAGGGGTTGCCAAGCTTCCAAAAAACTACTCGTTTGCTGAAATCTCAGCAAACATTTTTTCACCAAATCTTGATGATACTTGGTGGTAATGATCAGTTCACTAAGCCCACTTGGCTGCCCAATTTTCACTCTTCTAGGTTCAAGCGTTCGTTTCCAGTAACACTTTGAATTGTTAGGTTTCACTCTGTTTTCTGCTATATAGATAGATGTGTTTGAAACTCTAAATCAAACACGGTTTGTGCTAGCTCCTTGAAACTTGACAAAATGAAGTAGTTCTAAGTTCTATCTCTATGGTTTGTTTCCTCTTGAAGTACCCCATGCAGAAACTGGCGAAAAACACTTTCGTTTGAAAGGGGTTGCCAAGCTTCCAAAAAACTACTAGTTTGCTGAAATCTCAGCAAACATTTTTTCACCAAATCTTGATGATACTTGGTGGTAATGATCAGTTCACTAATCCCACTTGGCTGCCCAACTTTCACTCTTCTAGGTTCAAGCGTTCGTTTCCAGTAACAGTTTGAATTTTTAGGTTTCACTCTGTTTTCTGCTGTATAGATAGATGTGTTTGAAACTCTAAATCAAACACGGTTTGTGCTAGCTCCGTGAAACTTGACAAAATGAAGTAGTTCTAAGTTCTATCTCTATGGTTTGTTTCCTCTTGAAGTACCCCATGCAGAGACTGGCGAAGAAAACTTTCGTTTGAAAGGGGTTGCCAAGCTTCCAAAAAACTACTCGTTTGCTGAAATCTCAGCAAACATTTTTTCACCAAATCTTGATGATACTTGGTGGTAATGATCAGTTCACTAAGCCCACTTGGCTGCCCAATTTTCACTCTTCTAGGTTCAAGCGTTCGTTTCCAGTAACACTTTGAATTTTTAGGTTTCACTCTGTTTTCTGCTATAGAGATAGATGTGTTTGAAACTCTAAATCAAACACGGTTTGTGCTAGCTCCTTGAAACTTGACAAAATGAAGTAGTTCTAAGTTCTATCTCTATGGTTTGTTTCCTCTTGAAGTACCCCATGCAGAAACTGGCGAAAAACACTTTCGTTTGAAATGGGTTGCCAAGCTTCCAAAAAACTACTAGTTTGCTGAAATCTCAGCAAACATTTTTTCACCAAATCTTGATGATACTTGGTGGTAATGATCAGTTCACTAAGCCCACTTGGCTGCCCAACTTACACTCTTCTAGGTTCAAGCGTTCGTTTCAGTAAAAGTTTGAATTTTTAGGTTTCACTCTGTTTTCTGCTATATAGATAGATGTGTTTGAAACTCTAAATCAAACACGGTTTGTGCTAGCTCCGTGAAACTTGACAAAATGAAGTAGTTCTAAGTTCTATCTCTATGGTTTGTTTCCTCTTGAAGTACCCCATGCAGAGACTGGCGAAGAACACTTTCGTTTGAAAGGGGTTGCCAAGCTTCCAAAAAACTACTCGTTTGCTGAAATCTCAGCAAATATTTTTTCACCAAATCTTGATGATACTTGGTGGTAATGATCAGTTCACTAAGCACACTTGGCTGCCCAATTTTCACTCTTCTAGGTTCAAGCGTTCGTTTCCAGTAACACTTTGAATTTTTAGGTTTCACTCTGTTTTCTGCTATATAGATAGATGTGTTTGAAACTCTAAATCAAACACGGTTTGTGCTAGCTCCTTGAAACTTGACCAAATGAAGTAGTTCTAAGTTCTATCTCTATGGTTTGTTTCCTCTTGAAGTACAGCATGCAGAGACTGGCGAAAAACACTTTCGTTTGAAAGGGGTTGCCAAGCTTCCAAAAAACTACTAGTTTGCTGAAATCTCAGCAAATATTTTTTCACCAAAACTTGATGATACTTGGTGGTAATGATCAGTTCACTAAGCCCACTTGGCTACCCAAATTTTACTCTTCTAGGTTCAAGCGTTCGTTTCCAGTAACACTTTGAAATTTTAGGTTTCACTCTGTTTTCTGCTATATAGATAGATGTGTTTGAAACTCTAAATCAAACACGGTTTGTGCTAGCTCCGTGAAACTTGACAAAATGAAGTAGTTCTAAGTTCTATCTCTATGGTTTGTTTCGTCTTGAAGTACCCCATGCAGAGCCTGGCGAAGAACACTTTCGTTTGAAAGGGGTTGCCAAGCTTCCAAAAAACTACTCGTTTGCTGAAATCTCAGCAAACATTTTTTCACCAAATCTTGATGATACTTGGTGGTAATGATCAGTTCACTAAGCCCACTTGGCTGCCCAATTTTCACTCTTCTAGGTTCAAGCGTTCGTTTCCAGTAACACTTTGAATTTTTAGGTTTCACTCTGTTTTCTGTTATATAAATAGATGTGTTTGAAACTCTAAATCAAACACGGTTTGTGCTAGCTCCGTGAAACTTGACAAAATGAAGTAGTTCTAAGTTCTATCTCTATGGTTTGTTTCCTCTTGAAGTACCCCATGCAGAAACTGGCGAAAAACACTTTCGTTTGAAAGGGGTTGCCAAGCTTCCAAAAAACTACTCGTTTGCTGAAATCTCAGCAAACATTTTTTCACCAAATCTTGATGATACTTGGTGGTAATGATCAGTTCACTAATCCCACTTGGCTGCCCAACTTTCACTCTTCTAGGTTCAAGCGTTCATTTCCAGTAACAGTTTGAATTTTTAGGTTTCACTCTGTTTTCTGCTATATAGATAGATGTGTTTGAAACTCTAAATCAAACACGGTTTGTGCTAGCTCCATGAAACTTGACAAAATGAAGTAGTTCTAAGTTCTATCTCTATGGCTTGTTTCCTCTTGAAGTACCCCATGCAGAGACTGGCGAAGAACACTTTCGTTTGAAAGGGGTTGCCAAGCTTCCAAAATCTACTCATTTGCTGAAATCTCAGCAAACATTTTTTCACCAAATCTTGATGATACTTGGTGGTAATGATCAGTTCACTAAGCCCACTTGGCTGCCCAATTTTCACTCTTCTAGTTCAAGCGTTCGTTTCAAGTAACACTTTGAATTGTTAGGTTTCACTCTGTTTTCTGCTATAGAGATAGATGTGTTTGAAACTCTAAATCAAACACGGTTTGTGCTAGCTCCTTGAAACTTGACAAAATGAAGTAGTTCTAAGTTCTATCTCTATGGTTTGTTTCCTCTTGAAGTACCCCATGCAGAAACTGGCGAAAAACACTTTCGTTTGAAATGGGTTGCCAAGCTTCCAAAAAACTACTAGTTTGCTGAAATCTCAGCAAACATTTTTTCACCAAATCTTGATGATACTTGGTGGTAATGATCAGTTCACTAATCCCACTTGGCTGCCCAACTTTCACTCTTCTAGGTTCAAGCGTTCGTTTCCAGTAAAAGTTTGAATTTTTAGGTTTCACTCTGTTTTCTGCTATATAGATAGATGTGTTTGAAACTCTAAATCAAACACGGTTTGTGCTAGCTCCGTGAAACTTGACAAAATGAAGTAGTTCTAAGTTCTATCTCTATGGTTTGTTTCCTCTTGAAGTACCCCATGCAGAGACTGGCGAAGAACACTTTCGTTTGAAAGGGGTTGCCAAGCTTCCAAAAAACTACTCGTTTGCTGAAATCTCAGCAAATATTTTTTCACCAAATCTTGATGATACTTGGTGGTAATGATCAGTTCACTAAGCACACTTGGCTGCCCAATTTTCACTCTTCTAGGTTCAAGCGTTCGTTTCCAGTAACACTTTGAATTTTTAGGTTTCACTCTGTTTTCTGCTATATAGATAGATGTGTTTGAAACTCTAAATCAAACACGGTTTGTGCTAGCTCCTTGAAACTTGACCAAATGAAGTAGTTCTAAGTTCTATCTCTATGGTTTGTTTCCTCTTGAAGTACAGCATGCAGAGACTGGCGAAAAACACTTTCGTTTGAAAGGGGTTGCCAAGCTTCCAAAAAACTACAAGTTTGCTGAAATCTCAGCAAATATTTTTTCACCAAAACTTGATGATACTTGGTGGTAATGATCAGTTCACTAAGCCCACTTGGCTACCCAAATTTTACTCTTCTAGGTTCAAGCGTTCGTTTCCAGTAACACTTTGAAATTTTAGGTTTCACTCTGTTTTCTGCTATATAGATAGATGTGTTTGAAACTCTAAATCAAACACGGTTTGTGCTAGCTCCGTGAAACTTGACAAAATGAAGTAGTTCTAAGTTCTATCTCTATGGTTTGTTTCGTCTTGAAGTACCCCATGCAGAGCCTGGCGAAGAACACTTTCGTTTGAAAGGGGTTGCCAAGCTTCCAAAAAACTACTCGTTTGCTGAAATCTCAGCAAACATTTTTTCACCAAATCTTGATGATACTTGGTGGTAATGATCAGTTCACTAAGCCCACTTGGCTGCCCAATTTTCACTCTTCTAGGTTCAAGCGTTCGTTTCCAGTAACACTTTGAATTTTTAGGTTTCACTCTGTTTTCTGTTATATAAATAGATGTGTTTGAAACTCTAAATCAAACACGGTTTGTGCTAGCTCCGTGAAACTTGACAAAATGAAGTAGTTCTAAGTTCTATCTCTATGGTTTGTTTCCTCTTGAAGTACCCCATGCAGAAACTGGCGAAAAACACTTTCGTTTGAAAGGGGTTGCCAAGCTTCCAAAAAACTACTCGTTTGCTGAAATCTCAGCAAACATTTTTTCACCAAATCTTGATGATACTTGGTGGTAATGATCAGTTCACTAATCCCACTTGGCTGCCCAACTTTCACTCTTCTAGGTTCAAGCGTTCATTTCCAGTAACAGTTTGAATTTTTAGGTTTCACTCTGTTTTCTGCTATATAGATAGATGTGTTTGAAACTCTAAATCAAACACGGTTTGTGCTAGCTCCATGAAACTTGACAAAATGAAGTAGTTCTAAGTTCTATCTCTATGGCTTGTTTCCTCTTGAAGTACCCCATGCAGAGACTGGCGAAGAACACTTTCGTTTGAAAGGGGTTGCCAAGCTTCCAAAATCTACTCATTTGCTGAAATCTCAGCAAACATTTTTTCACCAAATCTTGATGATACTTGGTGGTAATGATCAGTTCACTAAGCCCACTTGGCTGCCCAATTTTCACTCTTCTAGGTTCAAGCGTTCGTTTCAAGTAACACTTTGAATTGTTAGGTTTCACTCTGTTTTCTGCTATAGAGATAGATGTGTTTGAAACTCTAAATCAAACACGGTTTGTGCTAGCTCCTTGAAACTTGACAAAATGAAGTAGTTCTAAGTTCTATCTCTATGGTTTGTTTCCTCTTGAAGTACCCCATGCAGAAACTGGCGAAAAACACTTTCGTTTGAAATGGGTTGCCAAGCTTCCAAAAAACTACTAGTTTGCTGAAATCTCAGCAAACATTTTTTCACCAAATCTTGATGATACTTGGTGGTAATGATCAGTTCACTAATCCCACTTGGCTGCCCAACTTTCACTCTTCTAGGTTCAAGCGTTCGTTTCCAGTAAAAGTTTGAATTTTTAGGTTTCACTCTGTTTTCTGCTATATAGATAGATGTGTTTGAAACTCTAAATCAAACACGGTTTGTGCTAGCTCCGTGAAACTTGACAAAATGAAGTAGTTCTAAGTTCTATCTCTATGGTTTGTTTCCTCTTGAAGTACCCCATGCAGAGACTGGCGAAGAACACTTTCGTTTGAAAGGGGTTGCCAAGCTTCCAAAAAACTACTCGTTTGCTGAAATCTCAGCAAATATTTTTTCACCAAATCTTGATGATACTTGGTGGTAATGATCAGTTCACTAAGCACACTTGGCTGCCCAATTTTCACTCTTCTAGGTTCAAGCGTTCGTTTCCAGTAACACTTTGAATTTTTAGGTTTCACTCTGTTTTCTGCTATATAGATAGATGTGTTTGAAACTCTAAATCAAACACGGTTTGTGCTAGCTCCTTGAAACTTGACCAAATGAAGTAGTTCTAAGTTCTATCTCTATGGTTTGTTTCCTCTTGAAGTACAGCATGCAGAGAGACTGGCGAAAAACACTTTCGTTTGAAAGGGGTTGCCAAGCTTCCAAAAAACTACTAGTTTGCTGAAATCTCAGCAAATATTTTTTCACCAAAACTTGATGATACTTGGTGGTAATGATCAGTTCACTAAGCCCACTTGGCTACCCAAATTTTACTCTTCTAGGTTCAAGCGTTCGTTTCCAGTAACACTTTGAAATTTTAGGTTTCACTCTGTTTTCTGCTATATAGATAGATGTGTTTGAAACTCTAAATCAAACACGGTTTGTGCTAGCTCCGTGAAACTTGACAAAATGAAGTAGTTCTAAGTTCTATCTCTATGGTTTGTTTCGTCTTGAAGTACCCCATGCAGAGCCTGGCGAAGAACACTTTCGTTTGAAAGGGGTTGCCAAGCTTCCAAAAAACTACTCGTTTGCTGAAATCTCAGCAAACATTTTTTCACCAAATCTTGATGATACTTGGTGGTAATGATCAGTTCACTAAGCCCACTTGGCTGCCCAATTTTCACTCTTCTAGGTTCAAGCGTTCGTTTCCAGTAACACTTTGAATTTTTAGGTTTCACTCTGTTTTCTGTTATATAAATAGATGTGTTTGAAACTCTAAATCAAACACGGTTTGTGCTAGCTCCGTGAAACTTGACAAAATGAAGTAGTTCTAAGTTCTATCTCTATGGTTTGTTTCCTCTTGAAGTACCCCATGCAGAAAGTGGCGAAAAACACTTTCGTTTGAAAGGGGTTGCCAAGCTTCCAAAAAACTACTCGTTTGCTGAAATCTCAGCAAACATTTTTTCACCAAATCTTGATGATACTTGGTGGTAATGATCAGTTCACTAATCCCACTTAGCTGCCCAACTTTCACTCTTCTAGGTTCAAGCGTTCATTTCCAGTAACAGTTTGAATTTTTAGGTTTCACTCTGTTTTCTGCTATATAGATAGATGTGTTTGAAACTCTAAATCAAACACGGTTTGTGCTAGCTCCATGAAACTTGACAAAATGAAGTAGTTCTAAGTTCTATCTCTATGGCTTGTTTCCTCTTGAAGTACCCCATGCAGAGACTGGCGAAGAACACTTTCGTTTGAAAGGGGTTGCCAAGCTTCCAAAATCTACTCATTTGCTGAAATCTCAGCAAACATTTTTTCACCAAATCTTGATGATACTTGGTGGTAATGATCAGTTCACTAAGCCCACTTGGCTGCCCAATTTTCACTCTTCTAGGTTCAAGCGTTCGTTTCAAGTAACACTTTGAATTGTTAGGTTTCACTCTGTTTTCTACTATATAGATAGATGTGTTTGAAACTCTAAATCAAACACGGTTTGTGCTAGCTCCTTGAAACTTGACAAAATGAAGTAGTTCTAAGTTCTATCTCTATGGTTTGTTTCCTCTTGAAGTACCCCATGCAGAAACTGGCGAAAAACACTTTCGTTTGAAAGGGGTTGCCAAGCTTCCAAAAAACTACTAGTTTGCTGAAATCTCAGCAAACATTTTTTCACCAAATCTTGATGATACTTGGTGGTAATGATCAGTTCACTAATCCCACTTGGCTGCCCAACTTTCACTCTTCTAGGTTCAAGCGTTCGTTTCCAGTAACAGTTTGAATTTTTAGGTTTCACTCTGTTTTCTGCTGTATAGATAGATGTGTTTGAAACTCTAAATCAAACACGGTTTGTGCTAGCTCCGTGAAACTTGACAAAATGATGTAGTTCTAAGTTCTATCTCTATGGTTTGTTTCCTCTTGAATTACCCCATGCAGAGACTGGCGAAGAAAACTTTCGTTTGAAAGGGGTTGCCAAGCTTCCAAAAAACTACTCGTTTGCTGAAATCTCAGCAAACATTTTTTCACCAAATCTTGATGATACTTGGTGGTAATGATCAGTTCACTAAGCCCACTTGGCTGCCCAATTTTCACTCTTCTAGGTTCAAGCGTTCGTTTCCAGTAACACTTTGAATTTTTAGGTTTCACTCTGTTTTCTGCTATAGAAATAGATGTGTTTGAAACTCTAAATCAAACACGGTTTGTGCTAGCTCCTTGAAACTTGACAAAATGAAGTAGTTCTAAGTTCTATCTCTATGGTTTGTTTCCTCTTGAAGTACCCCATGCAGAAACTGGCGAAAAACACTTTCGTTTGAAAGGGGTTGCCAAGCTTCCAAAAAACTACTCGTTTGCTGAAATCTCAGCAAATATTTTTTCACCAAATCTTGATGATACTTGGTGGTAATGATCAGTTCACTAAGCACACTTGGCTGCCCAATTTTCACTCTTCTAGGTTCAAGCGTTCGTTTCCAGTAACACTTTGAATTTTTAGGTTTCACTCTGTTTTCTGCTATATAGATAGATGTGTTTGAAACTCTAAATCAAACACGGTTTGTGCTAGCTCCTTGAAACTTGACCAAATGAAGTAGTTCTAAGTTCTATCTCTATGGTTTGTTTCCTCTTGAAGTACAGCATGCAGAGACTGGCGAAAAACACTTTCGTTTGAAAGGGGTTGCCAAGCTTCCAAAAAACTACTAGTTTGCTGAAATCTCAGCAAATATTTTTTCACCAAAACTTGATGATACTTGGTGGTAATGATCAGTTCACTAAGCCCACTTGGCTACCCAATTTTTACTCTTCTAGGTTCAAGCGTTCGTTTCCAGTAACACTTTGAAATTTTAGGTTTCACTCTGTTTTCTGCTATATAGATAGATGTGTTTGAAACTCTAAATCAAACACGGTTTGTGCTAGCTCCGTGAAACTTGACAAAATGAAGTAGTTCTAAGTTCTATCTCTATGGTTTGTTTCCTCTTGAAGTACCCCATGCAGAGACTGGCGAAGAACACTTTCGTTTGAAAGGGGTTGCCAAGCTTCCAAAAAACTACTCGTTTGCTGAAATCTCAGCAAATATTTTTTCACCAAATCTTGATGATACTTGGTGGTAATGATCAGTTCACTAAGCACACTTGGCTGCCCAATTTTCACTCTTCTAGGTTCAAGCGTTCGTTTCCAGTAACACTTTGAATTTTTAGGTTTCACTCTGTTTTCTGCTATATAGATAGATGTGTTTGAAACTCTAAATCAAACACGGTTTGTGCTACCTCCTTGAAACTTGACCAAATGAAGTAGTTCTAAGTTCTATCGCTATGGTTTGTTTCCTCTTGAAGTACAGCATGCAGAGACTGGCGAAAAACACTTTCGTTTGAAAGGGGTTGCCAAGCTTCCAAAAAACTACTAGTTTGCTGAAATCTCAGCAAATATTTTTTCACCAAAACTTGATGATACTTGGTGGTAATGATCAGTTCACTAAGCCCACTTGTCTACCCAATTTTTACTCTTCTAGGTTCAAGCGTTCGTTTCCAGTAACACTTTGAAATTTTAGGTTTCACTCTGTTTTCTGCTATAGAGATAGATGTCTTTGAAACTCTAAATCAAACACGGTTTGTGCTAGCTCCATGAAACTTGACAAAATGAAGTAGTTCTAAGTTCTATCTCTATGGTTTGTTTCCTCTTGAAGTACCCCATGCAGAGACTGGCGAAGAACACTTTCGTTTGAAAGGGGTTGCCAAGCTTCCAAAAAACTACTCCTTTGCTGAAATCTCAGCAAATATTTTTTCACCAAATCTTGATGATACTTGGTGGTAATGATCAGTTCCCTAAGCCAACTTGGCTGCCCAATTTTCACTCTTCTAGGTTCAAGCGTTCGTTTCCAGTAACAGTTTGAATTTTTAGGTTTCACTCTGTTTTCTGTTATATAGATAGATGTGTTTGAAACTCTAAATCAAACACGGTTTGTGCTAGCTCCGTGAAACTTGACAAAATGAAGTAGTTCTAAGTTCTATCTCTATGGTTTGTTTCATCTTGAAGTACCCCATGCAGAGACTGGCGAAAAACACTTTCGTTTGAAAGGGGTTGCCAAGCTTCCAAAAAACTACTCGTTTGCTGAAATCTCAGCAAACATTTTTTCACCAAATCTTGATGGTAGTTGGTGGTAATGATCAGTTCACTAAGCCCACTTGGCTGCCCAATTTTCACTCTTCTAGGTTCAAGCGTTCGTTTCCAGTAACACTTTGAATTTTTAGGTTTCACTCTGTTTTCTGTTATATAAATAGATGTGTTTGAAACTCTAAATCAAACACGGTTTGTGCTAGCTCCGTGAAACTTGACAAAATGAAGTAGTTCTAAGTTCTATCTCTATGGTTTGTTTCCTCTTGAAGTACCCCATGCAGAAACTGGCGAAAAACACTTTCGTTTGAAAGGGGTTGCCAAGCTTCCAAAAAACTCCTCGTTTGCTGAAATCTCAGCAAACATTTTTTCACCAAATCTTGATGATACTTGGTGGTAATGATCAGTTCACTAATCCCACTTGGCTGCCCAACTTTCACTCTTCTAGGTTCAAGCGTTCATTTCCAGTAACAGTTTGAATTTTTAGGTTTCACTCTGTTTTCTGCTATATAGATAGATGTGTTTGAAACTCTAAATCAAACACGGTTTGTGCTAGCTCCATGAAACTTGACAAAATGAAGTAGTTCTAAGTTCTATCTCTATGGTTTGTTTCCTCTTGAAGTACCCCATGCAGAGACTGGCGAAGAACACTTTCGTTTGAAAGGGGTTGCCAAACTTCCAAAATCTACTCATTTGCTGAAATCTCAGCAAACATTTTTTCACCAAATCTTGATGATACTTGGTGGTAATGATCAGTTCACTAATCCCACTTGGCTGCCCAACTTTCACTCTTCTAGGTTCAAGCGTTCGTTTCCAGTAACAGTTTGAATTTTTAGGTTTCACTCTGTTTTTTGCTATATAGATAGATGTGTTTGAAACTCTAAATCAAACACGGTTTGTGCTAGCTCCGTGAAACTTGACAAAATGAAGTAGTTCTAAGTTCTATCTCTATGGTTTGTTTCCTCTTGAAGTACCCCATGCAGAGACTGGCGAAGAACACTTTCGTTTGAAAGGGGTTGCAAAGCTTCCAAAAAACTACTCGTTTGCTGAAATCTCAGCAAACATTTTTTCACCAAATCTTGATGATACTTGGTGGTAATGATCAGTTCACTAAGCCCACTTGGCTGCCCAATTTTCACTCTTCTAGGTTCAAGCGTTCGTTTCCAGTAACACTTTGAATTTTTAGGTTTCACTCTGTTTTCTGCTATAGAGATAGATGTCTTTGAAACTCTAAATCAAACACGGTTTGTGCTAGCTCCATGAAACTTGACAAAATGAAGTAGTTCTAAGTTCTATCTCTATGGTTTGTTTCCTCTTGAAGTACCCCATGCAGAGACTGGCGAAAAACACTTTCGTTTGAAAGGGGTTGCCAAGCTTCCAAAAAACTACTAGTTTGCTGAAATCTCAGCAAACATTTTTTCACCAAATCTTGATGATACTTGGTGGTAATGATCAGTTCACTAATCCCACTTGGCTGCCCAACTTTCACTCTTCTAGGTTCAAGCGTTCGTTTCCAGTAACAGTTTGAATTTTTAGGTTTCACTCTGTTTTCTGCTATATAGATAGATGTGTTTGAAACTCTAAATCAAACACGGTTTGTGCTAGCTCCGTGAAACTTGACAAAATGAAGTAGTTCAAAGTTCTATCTCTATGGTTTGTTTCGTCTTGAAGTACCCCATGCAGAGACAGGCGAAGAACACTTTCGTTTGAAAGGGGTTGCCAAGCTTCCAAAAAACTACCCGTTTGCTGAAATCTCAGCAAATATTTTTTCACCAAATCTTGATGATACTTGGTGGTAATGATCAGTTCACTAAGCACACTTGGCTGCCCAATTTTCACTCTTCTAGGTTCAAGCGTTCGTTTCCAGTAACACTTTGAATTTTTAGGTTTCACTCTGTTTTCTGCTATATAGATAGATGTGTTTGAAACTCTAAATCAAACACGGTTTGTGCTAGCTCCTTGAAACTTGACCAAATGAAGTAGTTCTAAGTTCTATCTCTGTGGTTTGTTTCCTCTTGAAGTACCCCATGCAGAGACTGGCGAAAAACACTTTCGTTTGAAAGGGGTTGCCAAGCTTCCAAAAAACTACTAGTTTGCTGAAATCTCAGCAAACATTTTTTCACCAAATCTTGATGATACATGGTGGTAATGATCAGTTCACTAATCCCACTTGGATGCCCAATTTTTATTCTTCTAGGTTGAAGCATTCGTTTCCAGTAACAGTTTGAATTTTTAGGTTTCACTCTGTTTTCTCCTACATAGATAGATGTGTTTGGAATTCTAAATCAAACATGGTTTGTGCTAGCTCCTTGAAACTTGACCAAATGAAGTAGTTCTAAGTTCTATCTCTATGGTTTGTTTCCTCTTGAAGTACCCCATGCAGAGACTGGCGAAGAACACTTTCGTTTGAAAGGGGTTGCCAAGCTTCCAAAAAACTACTCGTTTGCTGAAATCTCAGCAAATATTTTTTCACCAAATCTTGATGATACTTGGTGGTAATGATCAGTTCACTAAGCACACTTGGCTGCCCAATTTTCACTCTTCTAGGTTCAAGCGTTCGTTTCCAGTAACACTTTGAATTTTTAGGTTTCACTCTGTTTTCTGCTATATAGATAGATGTGTTTGAAACTCTAAATCAAACACGGTTTGTGCTAGCTCCTTGAAACTTGACCAAATGAAGTAGTTCTAAGTTCTATCTCTATGGTTGTTTCCTCTTGAAGTACCCCATGGAGAGACTGGCGAAAAACACTTTCGTTTGAAAGGGGTTGCCAAGCTTCCAAAAAACTACTAGTTTGCTGAAATCTCAGCAAATATTTTTTCACCAAAACTTGGTGATACTTGGTGGTAATGATCAGTTCACTAAGCCCACTTCGCTGCCCAATTTTTACTCTTCTAGATTCAAGCGTTCGTTTCCAGTAACACTTTGAAATTTTAGGTTTCACTCTGTTTCTGCTATATAGATAGATGTCTTTGGAATTCTAAATCAAACACGGTTTGTGCTAGCTCCTTGAAACTTGACAAAATGAAGTAGTTCTAAGTTCTATCTCTATGGTTTGTTTCCTCTTGAAGTACCCCATGCAGAGACTGGCGAAAAACACTTTCGTTTGAAAGGGGTTGCCAAGCTTCCAAAAAACTACTCGTTTGCTGAAATCTCAGCAAACATTTTTTCACCAAATCTTGATGATACTTGGTGGTAATGATCAGTTCACTAATCCCACTTGGCTGCCCAACTTTCACTCTTCTAGGTTCAAGCGTTCATTTCCAGTAACAGTTTGAATTTTTAGGTTTCACTCTGTTTTCTGCTATATAGATAGATGTGTTTGAAACTCTAAATCAAACACGGTTTGTGCTAGCTCCGTAAAACTTGACAAAATGAAGTAGTTCTAAGTTCTAACTCTATGGTTTGTTTCCTGTTGAAGTACCCCATGCAGAGACTGGCGAAAAACACTTTCGTTTGAAAGGGGTTGCCAAGCTTCCAAAAAACTACTAGTTTGCTGAAATCTCAGCAAACAGTTTTTCACCAAATCTTGATGATACTTGGTGGTAATGATCAGTTCACTAATCCCACTTGGCTGCCCAACTTTCACTCTTCTAGGTTCAAGCGTTCGTTTCCAGTAACAGTTTGAATTTTTAGGTTTCACTCTGTTTTCTGCTATATAGATAGATGTGTTTGAAACTCTAAATCAAACACGGTTTGTGCTAGCTCCGTGAAACTTGACAAAATGAAGTAGTTCAAAGTTCTATCTCTATGGTTTGTTTCGTCTTGAAGTACCCCATGCAGAGACAGGCGAAGAACACTTTCGTTTGAAAGGGGTTGCCAAGCTTCCAAAAAACTACCCGTTTGCTGAAATCTCAGCAAATATTTTTTCACCAAATCTTGATGATACTTGGTGGTAATGATCAGTTCACTAAGCACACTTGGCTGCCCAATTTTCACTCTTCTAGGTTCAAGCGTTCGTTTCCAGTAACACTTTGAATTTTTAGGTTTCACTCTGTTTTCTGCTATATAGATAGATGTGTTTGAAACTCTAAATCAAACACGGTTTGTGCTAGCTCCTTGAAACTTGACCAAATGAAGTAGTTCTAAGTTCTATCTCTATGGTTTGTTTCCTCTTGAAGTACCCCATGCAGAGACTGGCGAAAAACACTTTCGTTTGAAAGGGGTTGCCAAGCTTCCAAAAAACTACTAGTTTTCTGAAATCTCAGCAAACATTTTTTCACCAAATCTTGATGATACATGGTGGTAATGATCAGTTCACTAATCCCACTTGGCTGCCCAATTTTTATTCTTCTAGGTTGAAGCATTCGTTTCCAGTAACAGTTTGAATTTTTAGGTTTCACTCTGTTTTCTCCTACATAGATAGATGTGTTTGGAATTCTAAATCAAACATGGTTTGTGCTAGCTCCTTGAAACTTGACCAAATGAAGTAGTTCTAAGTTCTATCTCTATGGTTTGTTTCCTCTTGAAGTACCCCATGCAGAGACTGGCGAAGAACACTTTCGTTTGAAAGGGGTTGCCAAGCTTCCAAAAAACTACTCGTTTGCTGAAATCTCAGCAAATATTTTTTCACCAAATCTTGATGATACTTGGTGGTAATGATCAGTTCACTAAGCCCACTTGGCTGCCCAATTTTCACTCTTCTAGGTTCAAGCGTTCGTTTCCAGTAACACTTTGAATTTTTAGGTTTCACTCTGTTTTCTGCTATATAGATAGATGTGTTTGAAACTCTAAATCAAACACGGTTTGTGCTAGCTCCTTGAAACTTGACCAAATGAAGTAGTTCTAAGTTCTATCTCTATGGTTGTTTCCTCTTGAAGTACCCCATGGAGAGACTGGCGAAAAACACTTTCGTTTGAAAGGGGTTGCCAAGCTTCCAAAAAACTACTAGTTTGCTGAAATCTCAGCAAATATTTTTTCACCAAAACTTGGTGATACTTGGTGGTAATGATCAGTTCACTAAGCCCACTTGGCTGCCCAATTTTTACTCTTCTAGATTCAAGCGTTCGTTTCCAGTAACACTTTGAAATTTTAGGTTTCACTCTGTTTCTGCTATATAGATAGATGTGTTTGAAACTCTAAATCAAACACGGTTTGTGCTAGCTCCGTGAAACTTGACAAAATGAAGTAGTTCTAAGTTCTATCTCTATGGTTTGTTTCCTCTTGAAGTACCCCATGCAGAGACTGGCGAAGAACACTTTCGTTTGAAAGGGGTTGCCAAGCTTCCAAAAAACTACTCGTTTGCTGAAATCTCAGCAAACATTTTTTCACCAAATCTTGATGATACTTGGTGGTAATGATCAGTTCACCAAGCCCACTTGGCTGCCCAATTTTCACTCTTCTAGGTTCAAGCGTTCGTTTCCAGTAACACTTTGAATTTTTAGGTTTCACTCTGTTTTCTGCTATATAGATAGATGTGTTTGAAACTCTAAATCAAACACGGTTTGTCCTGCTCCTTGAAACTTGACAAAATGAAGTAGTTCTAAGTTCTATCTCTATGGTTTGTTTCCTCTTGATGTACCCCATGCAGAAACTGGCGAAAAACACTTTCGTTTGAAAGGGGTTGCCAAGCTTCCAAAAAACTACTAGTTTGCTGAAATCTCAGCAAACATTTTTTCACCAAATCTTGATGATACTTGGTGGTAATGATCAGTTCACTAATCCCACTTGGCTGCCCAACTTTCACTCTTCTAGGTTCAAGCGTTCGTTTCCAGTAACAGTTTGAATTTTTAGGTTTCACTCTGTTTTCTGCTATATAGATAGATGTGTTTGAAACTCTAAATCAAACACGGTTTGTGCTAGCTCCGTGAAACTTGACAAAATGAAGTAGTTCTAAGTTCTATCTCTATGGTTTGTTTCATCTTGAAGTACCCCATGCAGAGACTGGCGAAGAACACTTTCGTTTGAAAGGGGTTGCCAAGCTTCCAAAAAACTACTCGTTTGCTGAAATCTCAGCAAACATTTTTTCACCAAATCTTGATGGTAGTTGGTGGTAATGATCAGTTCACTAAGCCCACTTGGCTGCCCAATTTTCACTCTTCTAGGTTCAAGCGTTCGTTTCCAGTAACACTTTGAATTTTTAGGTTTCACTCTGTTTTCTGTTATATAAATAGATGTGTTTGAAACTCTAAATCAAACACGGTTTGTGCTAGCTCCGTGAAACTTGACAAAATGAAGTAGTTCTAAGTTCTATCTCTATGGTTTGTTTCCTCTTGAAGTACCCCATGCAGAAACTGGCGAAAAACACTTTCGTTTGAAAGGGGTTGCCAAGCTTCCAAAAAACTACTCGTTTGCTGAAATCTCAGCAAACATTTTTTCACCAAATCTTGATGATACTTGGTGGTAATGATCAGTTCACTAATCCCACTTGGCTGCCCAACTTTCACTCTTCTAGGTTCAAGCGTTCATTTCCAGTAACAGTTTGAATTTTTAGGTTTCACTCTGTTTTCTGCTATATAGATAGATGTGTTTGAAACTCTAAATCAAACACGGTTTGTGCTAGCTCCATGAAACTTGACAAAATGAAGTAGTTCTAAGTTCTATCTCTATGGTTTGTTTCCTCTTGAAGTACCCCATGCAGAGACTGGCGAAGAACACTTTCGTTTGAAAGGGGTTGCCAAGCTTCCAAAATCTACTCATTTGCTGAAATCTCAGCAAACATTTTTTCACCAAATCTTGATGATACTTGGTGGTAATGATCAGTTCACTAAGCCCACTTGGCTTCCCAACTTTCACTCTTCTAGGTTCAAGCGTTCGTTTCCAGTAACAGTTTGAATTTTTAGGTTTCACTCTGTTTTCTGCTGTATAGATAGATGTGTTTGAAACTCTAAATCAAACACGGTTTGTGCTAGCTCCGTGAAACTTGACAAAATGATGTAGTTCTAAGTTCTATCTCTATTTTTTGTTTCCTCTTGAAGTACAGCATGCAGAGACTGGCGAAAAACACTTTCGTTTGAAAGGGGTTGCCAAGCTTCCAAAAAACTACTAGTTTGCTGAAATCTCAGCAAATATTTTTTCACCAAAACTTGATGATACTTGGTGGTAATGATCAGTTCACTAATCCCACTTGGCTACCCAATTTTTACTCTTCTAGGTTCAAGCGTTCGTTTCCAGTAACACTTTGAAATTTTAGGTTTCACTCTGTTTTCTGCTATAGAGATAGATGTCTTTGAAACTCTAAATCAAACACGGTTTGTGCTAGCTCCATGAAACTTGACAAAATGAAGTAGTTCTAAGTTCTATCTCTATGGTTTGTTTCCTCTTGAAGTACCCCATGCAGAGACTGGCGAAAAACACTTTCGTTTGAAAGGGGTTGCCAAGCTTCCAAAAAACTACTAGTTTGCTGAAATCTCAGCAAACCTTTTTTCACCAAATCTTGATGATACTTGGTGGTAATGATCAGTTCACTAATCCCACTTGGCTGCCCAACTTTCACTCTTCTAGGTTCAAGCGTTCGTTTCCAGTAACAGTTTGAATTTTTAGGTTTCACTCTGTTTTCTGCTATATAGATAGATGTGTTTGAAACTCTAAATCAAACACGGTTTGTGCTAGCTCCGTGAAACTTGACAAAATGAAGTAGTTCTAAGTTCTATCTCTATGGTTTGTTTCCTCTTGAAGTACCCCATGCAGAGACTGGCGAAGAACACTTTGGTTTGAAAGGGGTTGCCAAGCTTCCAAAAAACTACTCGTTTGCTGAAATCTCAGCAAACATTTTTTCACCAAATCTTGATGATACTTGGTGGTAATGATCAGTTCAAAAAGCCCACTTGGCTGCCCAATTTTCACTCTTCTAGGTTCAAGCGTTCGTTTCCAGTAACACTTTGAATTTTTAGGTTTCACTCTGTTTTCTGCTATATAGATAGATGTGTTTGAAACTCTAAATCAAACACGGTTTGTCCTGCTCCTTGAAACTTGACAAAATGAAGTAGTTCTAAGTTCTATCTCTACGGTTTGTTTCCTCTTGATGTACCCCATGCAGAAACTGGCGAAAAACACTTTCGTTTGAAAGGGGTTGCCAAGCTTCCAAAAAACTACTAGTTTGCTGAAATCTCAGCAAACATTTTTTCACCAAATCTTGATGATACTTGGTGGTAATGATCAGTTCACTAATCCCACTTGGCTGCCCAACTTTCACTCTTCTAGGTTCAAGCGTTCGTTTCCAGTAACAGTTTGAATTTTTAGGTTTCACTCTGTTTTCTGCTATATAGATAGATGTGTTTGAAACTCTAAATCAAACACGGTTTGTGCTAGCTCCGTGAAACTTGACAAAATGAAGTAGTTCTAAGTTCTATCTCTATGGTTTGTTTCATCTTGAAGTACCCCATGCAGAGACTGGCGAAGAACACTTTCGTTTGAAAGGGGTTGCCAAGCTTCCAAAAAACTACTCGTTTGCTGAAATCTCAGCAAACATTTTTTCACCAAATCTTGATGGTAGTTGGTGGTAATGATCAGTTCACTAAGCCCACTTGGCTGCCCAATTTTCACTCTTCTAGGTTCAAGCGTTCGTTTCCATTAACACTTTGATTTTTTAGGTTTCACTCTGTTTTCTGTTATATAAATAGATGTGTTTGAAACTCTAAATCAAACACGGTTTGTGCTAGCTCCGTGAAACTTGACAAAATGAAGTAGTTCTAAGTTCTATCTCTATGGTTTGTTTCCTCTTGAAGTACCCCATGCAGAAACTGGCGAAAAACACTTTCGTTTGAAAGGGGTTGCCAAGCTTCCAAAAAACTACTCGTTTGCTGAAATCTCAGCAAACATTTTTTCACCAAATCTTGATGATACTTGGTGGTAATGATCAGTTCACTAATCCCACTTGGCTGCCCAACTTTCACTCTTCTAGGTTCAAGCGTTCATTTCCAGTAACAGTTTGAATTTTTAGGTTTCACTCTGTTTTCTGCTGTATAGATAGATGTGTTTGAAACTCTAAATCAAACACGGTTTGTGCTAGCTCCGTGAAACTTGACAAAATGATGTAGTTCTAAGTTCTATCTCTATGGTTTGTTTCCTCTTGAAGTACAGCATGCAGAGACTGGCGAAAAACACTTTCGTTTGAAAGGGGTTGCCAAGCTTCCAAAAAACTACTAGTTTGCTGAAATCTCAGCAAATATTTTTTCACCAAAACTTGATGATACTTGGTGGTAATGATCAGTTCACTAAGCCCACTTGGCTACCCAATTTTTACTCTTCTAGGTTCAAGCGTTCGTTTCCAGTAACACTTTGAAATTTTAGGTTTCACTCTGTTTTCTGCTATAGAGATAGATGTCTTTGAAACTCTAAATCAAACACGGTGTGTGCTAGCTCCATGAAACTTGACAAAATGAAGTAGTTCTAAGTTCTATCTCTATGGTTTGTTTCCTCTTGAAGTACCCCATGCAGAGACTGGCGAAAAACACTTTCGTTTGAAAGGGGTTGCCAAGCTTCCAAAAAACTACTAGTTTGCTGAAATCTCAGCAAACATTTTTTCACCAAATCTTGATGATACTTGGTGGTAATGATCAGTTCACTAATCCCACTTGGCTGCCCAACTTTCACTCTTCTAGGTTCAAGCGTTCGTTTCCAGTAACAGTTTGAATTTTTAGGTTTCACTCTGTTTTTTGCTATATAGATAGATGTGTTTGAAACTCTAAATCAAACACGGTTTGTGCTAGCTCCGTGAAACTTGACAAAATGAAGTAGTTCTAAGTTCTATCTCTATGGTTTGTTTCCTCTTGAAGTACCCCATGCAGAGACTGGCGAAGAACACTTTCGTTTGAAAGGGGTTGCAAAGCTTCCAAAAAACTACTCGTTTGCTGAAATCTCAGCAAACATTTTTTCACCAAATCTTGATGATACTTGGTGGTAATGATCAGTTCACTAAGCCCACTTGGCTGCCCAATTTTCACTCTTCTAGGTTCAAGCGTTCGTTTCCAGTAACACTTTGAATTTTTAGGTTTCACTCTGTTTTCTGCTATAGAGATAGATGTCTTTGAAACTCTAAATCAAACACGGTTTGTGCTAGCTCCATGAAACTTGACAAAATGAAGTAGTTCTAAGTTCTATCTCTATGGTTTGTTTCCTCTTGAAGTACCCCATGCAGAGACTGGCGAAAAACACTTTCGTTTGAAAGGGGTTGCCAAGCTTCCAAAAAACTACTAGTTTGCTGAAATCTCAGCAAACATTATTTCACCAAATCTTGATGATACTTGGTGGTAATGATCAGTTCACTAATCCCACTTGGCTGCCCAACTTTCACTCTTCTAGGTTCAAGCGTTCGTTTCCAGTAACAGTTTGAATTTTTAGGTTTCACTCTGTTTTCTGCTATATAGATAGATGTGTTTGAAACTCTAAATCAAACACGGTTTGTGCTAGCTCCGTGAAACTTGACAAAATGAAGTAGTTCAAAGTTCTATCTCTATGGTTTGTTTCGTCTTGAAGTACCCCATGCAGAGACAGGCGAAGAACACTTTCGTTTGAAAGGGGTTGCCAAGTTTCCAAAAAACTACCCGTTTGCTGAAATCTCAGCAAATATTTTTTCACCAAATCTTGATGATACTTGGTGGTAATGATCAGTTCACTAAGCACACTTGGCTGCCCAATTTTCACTCTTCTAGGTTCAAGCGTTCGTTTCCAGTAACACTTTGAATTTTTAGGTTTCACTCTGTTTTCTGCTATATAGATAAATGTGTTTGAAACTCTAAATCAAACACGGTTTGTGCTAGCTCCTTGAAACTTGACCAAATGAAGTAGTTCTAAGTTCTATCTCTATGGTTTGTTTCCTCTTGAAGTACCCCATGCAGAGACTGGCGAAAAACACTTTCGTTTGAAAGGGGTTGCCAAGCTTCCAAAAAACTACTAGTTTGCTGAAATCTCAGCAAACATTTTTTCACCAAATCTTGATGATACATGGTGGTAATGATCAGTTCACTAATCCCACTTGGCTGCCCAATTTTTATTCTTCTAGGTTGAAGCATTCGTTTCCAGTAACAGTTTGAATTTTTAGGTTTCACTCTGTTTTCTCCTACATAGATAGATGTGTTTGGAATTCTAAATCAAACATGGTTTGTGCTAGCTCCTTGAAACTTGACCAAATGAAGTAGTTCTAAGTTCTATCTCTATGGTTTGTTTCCTCTTGAAGTACCCCATGCAGAGACTGGCGAAGAACACTTTCGTTTGAAAGGGGTTGCCAAGCTTCCAAAAAACTACTCGTTTGCTGAAATCTCAGCAAATATTTTTTCACCAAATCTTGATGATATTTGGTGGTAATGATCAGTTCCCTAAGCACACTTGGCTGCCCAATTTTCACTCTTCTAGCTTCAAGCGTTCGTTTCCAGTAACACTTTGAATTTTTAGGTTTCACTCTGTTTTCTGCTATATAGATAGATGTGTTTGAAACTCTAAATCAAACACGGTTTGTGCTAGCTCCTTGAAACTTGACCAAATGAAGTAGTTCTAAGTTCTATCTCTATGGTTGTTTCCTCTTGAAGTACCCCATGGAGAGACTGGCGAAAAACACTTTCGTTTGAAAGGGGTTGCCAAGCTTCCAAAAAACTACTAGTTTGCTGAAATCTCAGCAAATATTTTTTCACCAAAACTTGGTGATACTTGGTGGTAATGATCAGTTCACTAAGCCCACTTGGCTGCCCAATTTTTACTCTTCTAGATTCAAGCGTTCGTTTCCAGTAACACTTTGAAATTTTAGGTTTCACTCTGTTTCTGCTATATAGATAGATGTCTTTGGAATTCTAAATCAAACACGGTTTGTGCTAGCTCCTTGAAACTTGACAAAATGAAGTAGTTCTAAGTTCTATCTCTATGGTTTGTTTCCTCTTGAAGTACCCCATGCAGAGACTGGCGAAAAACACTTTCGTTTGAAAGGGGTTGCCAAGCTTCCAAAAAACTACTCGTTTGCTGAAATCTCAGCAAACATTTTTTCACCAAATCTTGATGGTAGTGGGTGGTAATGATCAGTTCACTAAGCCCACTTGGCTGCCCAATTTTCACTCTTCTAGGTTCAAGCGTTCGTTTCCAGTAACACTTTGAATTTTTAGGTTTCACTCTGTTTTCTGCTATAGAGATAGATGTGTTTGAAACTCTAAATCAAACACGGTTTGTGCTAGCTCCTTGAAACTTGACAAAATGAAGTAGTTCTAAGTTCTATCTCTATGGTTTGTTTCCTCTTGAAGTACCCCATGCAGAAACTGGCGAAAAACACTTTCGTTTGAAAGGGGTTGCCAAGCTTCCAAAAACCTACTAGTTTGCTGAAATCTCAGCAAACATTTTTTCACCAAATCTTGATGATACTTGGTGGTAATGATCAGTTCACTAATCCCACTTGGCTGCCCAACTTTCACTCTTCTAGGTTCAAGCGTTCGTTTCCAGTAACAGTTTGAATTTTTAGGTTTCACTCTGTTTTCTGTTATATAGATAGATGTGTTTGAAACTCTAAATCAAACACGGTTTGTGCTAGCTCCGTGAAACTTGACAAAATGAAGTAGTTCTAAGTTCTATCTCTATGGTTTGTTTCCTCTTGAAGTACCCCATGCAGAGACTGGCGAAGAACACTTTCGTTTGAAAGGGGTTGCCTAGCTTCCAAAAAACTACCCGTTTGCTGAAATCTCAGCAAATATTTTTTCACCAAATCTTGATGATACTTGGTGGTAATGATCAGTTCACTAAGCACACTTGGCTGCCCAATTTTCACTCTTCTAGGTTCAAGCGTTCGTTTCCAGTAACAGTTTGAATTTTTAGGTTTCACTCTGTTTTCTCCTACATAGATAGATGTGTTTGGAATTCTAAATCAAACATGCTTTGTGCTAGCTCCTTGAAACTTGACCAAATGAAGTAGTTCTAAGTTCTATCTCTATGGTTTGTTTCCTCTTGAAGTACCCCATGCAGAGACTGGCGAAGAACACTTTCGTTTGAAAGGGGTTGCCAAGCTTCCAAAAAACTACTCGTTTGCTGAAATCTCAGCAAATATTTTTTCACCAAATCTTGATGATATTTGGTGGTAATGATCAGTTCACTAAGCACACTTGGCTGCCCAATTTTCACTCTTCTAGGTTCAAGCGTTCGTTTCCAGTAACACTTTGAATTTTTAGGTTTCACTCTGTTTTCTGCTATATAGATAGATGTGTTTGAAACTCTAAATCAAACACGGTTTGTGCTAGCTCCTTGAAACTTGACCAAATGAAGTAGTTCTAAGTTCTATCTCTATGGTTGTTTCCTCTTGAAGTACCCCATGGAGAGACTGGCGAAAAACACTTTCGTTTGAAAGGGGTTGCCAAGCTTCCAAAAAACTACTAGTTTGCTGAAATCTCAGCAAATATTTTTTCACCAAAACTTGGTGATACTTGGTGGTAATGATCAGTTCACTAAGCCCACTTGGCTGCCCAATTTTTACTCTTCTAGATTCAAGCGTTCGTTTCCAGTAACACTTTGAAATTTTAGGTTTCACTCTGTTTCTGCTATATAGATAGATGTCTTTGGAATTCTAAATCAAACACGGTTTGTGCTAGCTCCTTGAAACTTGACAAAATGAAGTAGTTCTAAGTTCTATCTCTATGGTTTGTTTCCTCTTGAAGTACCCCATGCAGAGACTGGCGAAAAACACTTTCGTTTGAAAGGGGTTGCCAAGCTTCCAAAAAACTACTCGTTTGCTGAAATCTCAGCAAACATTTTTTCACCAAATCTTGATGATACTTGGTGGTAATGATCAGTTCACTAATCCCACTTGGCTGCCCAACTTTCACTCTTCTAGGTTCAAGCGTTCATTTCCAGTAACAGTTTGAATTTTTAGGTTTCACTCTGTTTTCTGCTATATAGATAGATGTGTTTGAAACTCTAAATCAAACACGATTTGTGCTAGCTCCGTAAAACTTGACAAAATGAAGTAGTTCTAAGTTCTAACTCTATGGTTTGTTTCCTGTTGAAGTACCCCATGCAGAGACTGGCGAAAAACACTTTCGTTTGAAAGGGGTTGCCAAGCTTCCAAAAAACTACTAGTTTGCTGAAATCTCAGCAAACAGTTTTTCACCAAATCTTGATGATACTTGGTGGTAATGATCAGTTCACCAAGCCCACTTGGCTGCCCAATTTTCACTCTTCTAGGTTCAAGCGTTCGTTTCCAGTAACACTTTGAATTTTTAGGTTTCACTCTGTTTTCTGCTATATAGATAGATGTGTTTGAAACTCTAAATCAAACACGGTTTGTCCTGCTCCTTGAAACTTGACAAAATGAAGTAGTTCTAAGTTCTATCTCTATGGTTTTTTTCCTCTTGATGTACCCCATGCAGAAACTGGCGAAAAACACTTTCGTTTGAAAGGGGTTGCCAAGCTTCCAAAAAACTACTAGTTTGCTGAAATCTCAGCAAACATTTTTTCACCAAATCTTGATGATACTTGGTGGTAATGATCAGTTCACTAATCCCACTTGGCTGCCCAACTTTCACTCTTCTAGGTTCAAGCGTTCGTTTCCAGTAACAGTTTGAATTTTTAGGTTTCACTCTGTTTTCTGCTATATAGATAGATGTGTTTGAAACTCTAAATCAAACACGGTTTGTGCTAGCTCCGTGAAACTTGACAAAATGAAGTAGTTCCAAGTTCTATCTCTATGGATTGTTTCCTCTTGAAGAACCCCATGCAGAGACTGGCGAAGAACACTTTCGTTTGAAAGGGGTTGCCTAGCTTCCAAAAAAGTACCCGTTTGCTGAAATCTCAGCAAATATTTTTTCACCAAATCTTGATGATACTTGGTGGTAATGATCAGTTCACTAAGCACACTTGGCTGCCCAATTTTCACTCTTCTAGGTTCAAGCGTTCGTTTCCAGTAACACTTTGAATTTTTAGGTTTCACTCTGTTTTCTGCTATATAGATAGATGTGTTTGAAACTCTAAATCAAACACGGTTTGTGCTAGCTCCTTGAAACTTGACCAAATGAAGTAGTTCTAAGTTCTATCTCTATGGTTTGTTTCCTCTTGAAATACCCCATGCAGAGACTGGCGAAAAACACTTTCGTTTGAAAGGGGTTGCCAAGCTTCCAAAAAACTACTAGTTTGCTGAAATCTCAGCAAACATTTTTTCACCAAATCTTGATGATACATGGTGGTAATGATCAGTTCACTAATCCCACTTGGCTGCCCAATTTTTATTCTTCTAGGTTGAAGCATTCGTTTCCAGTAACAGTTTGAATTTTTAGGTTTCACTCTGTTTTCTCCTACATAGATAGATGTGTTTGGAATTCTAAATCAAACATGGTTTGTGCTAGCTCCTTGAAACTTGACCAAATGAAGTAGTTCTAAGTTCTATCTCTATGGTTTGTTTCCTCTTGAAGTACCCCATGCAGAGACTGGCGAAGAACACTTTCGTTTGAAAGGGGTTGCCAAGCTTCCAAAAAACTACTCGTTTGCTGAAATCTCAGCAAATATTTTTTCACCAAAACTTGATGATACTTGGTGGTAATGATCAGTTCACTAATCCCACTTGGCTGCCCAACTTTCACTCTTCTAGGTTCAAGCGTTCGTTTCCAGTAACACTTTGAATTTTTAGGTTTCACTCTGTTTTCTGCTATATAGATAGATGTGTTTGAAACTCTAAATCAAACACGGTTTGTGCTAGCTCCTTGAAACTTGACCAAATGAAGTAGTTCTAAGTTCTATCTCTATGGTTGTTTCCTCTTGAAGTACCCCATGGAGAGACTGGCGAAAAACACTTTCGTTTGAAAGGGGTTGCCAAGCTTCCAAAAAACTACTAGTTTGCTGAAATCTCAGCAAATATTTTTTCACCAAAACTTGATGATACTTGGTGGTAATGATCAGTTCACTAAGCCCACTTGGCTGCCCAATTTTTACTCTTCTAGGTTCAAGCGTTCGTTTCCAGTAACACTTTGAAATTTTAGGTTTCATTCTGTTTCTGCTATATAGATAGATGTCTTTGGAATTCTAAATCAAAAACGGTTTGTGCTAGCTCCTTGAAACTTGACAAAATGAAGTAGTTCTAAGTTCTATCTCTATGGTTTGTTTCCTCTTGAAGTACCCCATGCAGAGACTGGCGAAAAACACTTTCGTTTGAAAGGGGTTGCCAAGCTTCCAAAAAACTACTCGTTTGCTGAAATCTCAGCAAACATTTTTTCACCAAATCTTGATGATACTTGGTGGTAATGATCAGTTCACTAATCCCACTTGGCTGCCCAACTTTCACTCTTCTAGGTTCAAGCGTTCATTTCCAGTAACAGTTTGAATTTTTAGGTTTCACTCTGTTTTCTGCTATATAGATAGATGTGTTTGAAACTCTAAATCAAACACGGTTTGTGCTAGCTCCGTAAAACTTGACAAAATGAAGTAGTTCTAAGTTCTATCTCTATGGTTTGTTTCCTGTTGAAGTACCCCATGCAGAGACTGGCGAAAAACACTTTCGTTTGAAAGGGGTTGCCAAGCTTCCAAAAAACTACTAGTTTGCTGAAATCTCAGCAAACAGTTTTTCACCAAATCATGATGATACTTGGTGGTAGTGATCAGTTCACTAATCCCACTTGGCTGCCCAACTTTCACTCTTCTAGGTTCAAGCGTTCGTTTCCAGTAACAGTTTGAATTTTTAGGTTTCACTCTGTTTTCTGCTATATAGATAGATGTGTTTGAAACTCTAAATCAAACACGGTTTGTGCTAGCTCCGTGAAACTTGACAAAATGAAGTAGTTCTAAGTTCTATCTCTATGGTTTGTTTCCTCTTGAAGTACCCCATGCAGAGACTGGCGAAGAACACTTTCGTTTGAAAGGGGTTGCCAAGCTTCCAAAAAACTACTCGTTTGCTGAAATCTCAGCAAACATTTTTTCACCAAAACTTGATGATACTTGGTGGTAATGATCAGTTCACTAAGCCCACTTGGCTGCCCAATTTTCACTCTTCTAGGTTCAAGCGTTCGTTTCCAGTAACACTTTGAATTTTTAGGTTTCACTCTGTTTTCTGCTATATAGATAGATGTCTTTGAAACTCTAAATCAAACACGGTTTGTGCTAGCTCCATGAAACTTGACAAAATGAAGTAGTTCTAAGTTCTATCTCTATGGTTTGTTTCCTCTTGAAGTACCCCATGCAGAGACTGGCGAAGAACACTTTCGTTTGAAAGGGGTTGCCAAGCTTCCAAAAAACTACTCGTTTGCTGAAATCTCAGCAAACATTTTTTCACCAAATCTTGATGATACTTGGTGGTAATGATCAGTTCACTAAGCCAACTTGGCTGCCCAATTTTCACTCTTCTAGGTTCAAGCGTTCGTTTCCAGTAACAGTTTGAATTTTTAGGTTTCACTCTGTTTTCTGTTATATAAATAGATGTGTTTGAAACTCTAAATCAAACACGGTTTGTGCTAGCTCCGTGAAACTTGACAAAATGAAGTAGTTCTAAGTTCTATCTCTATGGTTTGTTTCCTCTTGAAGTACCCCATGCAGAAACTGGCGAAAAACACTTTCGTTTGAAAGGGGTTGCCAAGCTTCCAAAAAACTACTCGTTTGCTGAAATCTCAGCAAACATTTTTTCACCAAATCTTGATGATACTTGGTGGTAATGATCAGTTCACTAATCCCACTTGGCTGCCCAACTTTCACTCTTCTAGGTTGAAGCGTTCATTTCCAGTAACAGTTTGAATTTTTAGGTTTCACTCTGTTTTCTGCTATATAGATAGATGTGTTTGAAACTATAAATCAAACACGGTTTGTGCTAGCTCCATGAAACTTGACAAAATGAAGTAGTTCTAAGTTCTATCTCTATGGTTTGTTTCCTCTTGAAGTACCCCATGCAGAGACTGGCGAAGAACACTTTCGTTTGAAAGGGGTTGCCAAGCTTCCAAAATCTACTCATTTGCTGAAATCTCAGCAAACATTTTTTCACCAAATCTTGATGATACTTGGTGGTAACGATCAGTTCACTAAGCCCACTTGGCTGCCCAACTTTTACTCTTCTAGGTTCAAGCGTTCGTTTCCAGTAACAGTTTGAATTTTTAGGTTTCACTCTGTTTTCTGCTGTATAGATAGATGTGTTTGAAACTCTAAATCAAACACGGTTTGTGCTAGCTCCGTGAAACTTGACAAAATGATGTAGTTCTAAGTTCTATCTCTATGGTTTGTTTCCTCTTGAAGTACCCCATGCAGAGACTGGCGAAAAACACTTTCGTTTGAAAGGGGTTGCCAAGCTTCCAAAAAACTACTAGTTTGCTGAAATCTCAGCAAACATTTTTTCACCAAATCTTGATGATACTTGGTGGTAATGATCAGTTCACTAATCCCACTTGGCTGCCCAACTTTCACTCTTCTAGGTTCAAGCGTTCGTTTCCAGTAACAGTTTGAATTTTTAGGTTTCACTCTGTTTTCTGCTATATAGATAGATGTGTTTGAAACTCTAAATCAAACACGGTTTGTGCTAGCTCCGTGAAACTTGACAAAATGAAGTAGTTCTAAGTTCTATCTCTATGGTTTGTTTCCTCTTGAAGTACCCCATGCAGAGACTGGCGAAGAACACTTTCGTTTGAAAGGAGTTGCCAAGCTTCCAAAAAACTACTCGTTTGCTGAAATCTCAGCAAACATTTTTTCACCAAATCTTGATGATACTTGGTGGTAATGATCAGTTCACTAAGCCCACTTGGCTGCCCAATTTTCACTCTTCTAGGTTCAAGCGTTCGTTTCCAGTAACACTTTGAATTTTTAGGTTTCACTCTGTTTTCTGCTATAGAGATAGATGTGTTGAAACTCTAAATCAAACACGGTTTGCGCTAGCTCCTTGAAACTTGACAAAATGAAGTAGTTCTAAGTTCTATCTCTATGGTTTGTTTCCTCTTGAAGTACCCCATGCAGAAACTGGCGAAAAACACTTTCGTTTGAAAGGGGTTGCCAAGCTTCCAAAAAACTACTAGTTTGCTGAAATCTCAGCAAACATTTTTTCACCAAATCTTGATGATACATGGTGGTAATGATCAGTTCACTAATCCCACTTGGCTGCCCAATTTTTATTCTTCTAGGTTGAAGCATTCGTTTCCAGTAACAGTTTGAATTTTTAGGTTTCACTCTGTTTTCTCCTACATAGATAGATGTGTTTGGAATTCTAAATCAAACATGGTTTGTGCTAGCTCCTTGAAACTTGACCAAATGAAGTAGTTCTAAGTTCTATCTCTATGGTTTGTTTCCTCTTGAAGTACCCCATGCAGAGACTGGCGAAGAACACTTTCGTTTGAAAGGGGTTGCCAAGCTTCCAAAAAACTACTCGTTTGCTGAAATCTCAGCAAATATTTTTTCACCAAATCTTGATGATACTTGGTGGTAATGATCAGTTCACTAAGCACACTTGGCTGCCCAATTTTCACTCTTCTAGGTTCAAGCGTTCGTTTCCAGTAACACTTTGAATTTTTAGGTTTCACTCTGTTTTCTGCTATATAGATAGATGTGTTTGAAACTCTAAATCAAACACGGTTTGTGCTAGCTCCTTGAAACTTGACCAAATGAAGTAGTTCTAAGTTCTATCTCTATGGTTGTTTCCTCTTGAAGTACCCCAAGGAGAGACTGGCGAAAAACACTTTCGTTTGAAAGGGGTTGCCAAGCTTCCAAAAAACTACTAGTTTGCTGAAATCTCAGCAAATATTTTTTCACCAAAACTTGGTGATACTTGGTGGTAATGATCAGTTCACTAAGCCCACTTGGCTGCCCAATTTTTACTCTTCTAGATTCAAGCGTTCGTTTCCAGTAACACTTTGAAATTTTAGGTTTCACTCTGTTTCTGCTATATAGATAGATGTCTTTGGAACTCTAAATCAAACACGGTTTGTGCTAGCTCCTTGAAACTTGACAAAATGAAGTAGTTCTAAGTTCTATCTCTATGGTTTGTTTCCTCTTGAAGTACCCCATGCAGAGACTGGCGAAAAACACTTTCGTTTGAAAGGGGTTGCCAAGCTTCCAAAAAACTACTCGTTTGCTGAAATCTCAGCAAACATTTTTTCACCAAATCTTGATGATACTTGGTGGTAATGATCAGTTCACTAATCCCACTTGGCTGCCCAACTTTCACTCTTCTAGGTTCAAGCGTTCATTTCGAGTAACAGTTTGAATTTTTAGGTTTCACTCTGTTTTCTGCTATATAGATAGATGTGTTTGAAACTCTAAATCAAACACGGTTTGTGCTAGCTCCGTAAAACTTGACAAAATGAAGTAGTTCTAAGTTCTAACTCTATGGTTTGTTTCCTGTTGAAGTACCCCATGCAGAGACTGGCGAAAAACACTTTCGTTTGAAAGGGGTTGCCAAGCTTCCAAAAAACTACTAGTTTGCTGAAATCTCAGCAAACAGTTTTTCACCAAATCTTGATGATACTTGGTGGTAATGATCAGTTCACTAATCCCACTTGGCTGCCCAACTTTCACTCTTCTAGGTTCAAGCGTTCGTTTCCAGTAACAGTAGGAATTTTTAGGTTTCACTCTGTTTTCTGCTATATAGATAGATGTGTTTGAAACTCTAAATCAAACACGGTTTGTGCTAGCTCCGTGAAACTTGACAAAATGAAGTAGTTCTAAGTTCTATCTCTATGGTTTGTTTCCTCTTGAAGTACCCCATGCAGAGACTGGCGAAGAACACTTTCGTTGGAAAGGGGTTGCCAAGCTTCCAAAAAACTACTAGTTTGCTGAAATCTCAGCAAACATTTTTTCACCAAATCTTGATGATACTTGGTGGTAATGATCAGTTCACCAAGCCCACTTGGCTGCCCAATTTTCACTCTTCTAGGTTCAAGCGTTCGTTTCCAGTAACACTTTGAATTTTTAGGTTTCACTCTGTTTTCTGCTATATAGATAGATGTGTTTGAAACTCTAAATCAAACACGGTTTGTCCTGCTCCTTGAAACTTGACAAAATGAAGTAGTTCTAAGTTCTATCTCTATGGTTTGTTTCCTCTTGATGTACCCCATGCAGAAACTGGCGAAAAACACTTTCGTTTGAAAGGGGTTGCCAAGCTTCCAAAAAACTACTAGTTTGCTGAAATCTCAGCAAACATTTTTTCACCAAATCTTGATGATACTTGGTGGTAATGATCAGTTCACTAATCCCACTTGGCTGCCCAACTTTCACTCTTCTAGGTTCAAGCGTTCGTTTCCAGTAACAGTTTGAATTTTTAGGTTTCACTCTGTTTTCTGCTATATAGATAGATGTGTTTGAAACTCTAAATCAAACACGGTTTGTGCTAGCTCCTTGAAACTTGACAAAATGAAGTAATTCTAAGTTCTATCTCTATGGTTTGTTTCCTCTTGAAGTACCCCATGCAGAAACTGGCGAAAAACACTTTCGTTTGAAACGGGTTGCCAAGCTTCCAAAAACCTACTAGTTTGCTGAAATCTCAGCAAACATTTTTTCACCAAATCTTGATGATACTTGGTGGTAATGATCAGTTCACTAATCCCACATGGCTGCCCAACTTTCACTCTTCTAGGTTCAAGCGTTCGTTTCCAGTAACAGTTTGAATTTTTAGGTTTCACTCTGTTTTCTGCTATATAGATAGATGTGTTTGAAACTCTAAATCAAACACGGTTTGTGCTAGCTCCGTGAAACTTGACAAAATGAAGTAGTTCTAAATTCTATCTCTATGGTTTGTTTCCTCTTGAAGTACCCCATGCAGAGACTGGCGAAGAACACTTTCGTTTGAAAGGGGTTGTCAAGCTTCCAAAAAACTACTAGTTTGCTGAAATCACAGCAAACATTTTTTCACCAAATCTTGATGATACTTGGTGGTAATGATCAGTTCACTAATCCCACTTGGCTGCCCAACTTTCACTCTTCTAGGTTCAAGCGTTCGTTTCCAGTAACAGTTTGAATTTTTAGGTTTCACTCTGTTTTCTGCTATATAGATAGATGTGTTTGAAACTCTAAATCAAACACGGTTTGTGCTAGCTCCGTGAAACTTGACAAAATGAAGTACTTCTAAGTTCTATCTCTATGGTTTGTTTCGTCTTGAAGTACCCCATGCAGAGACAGGCAAAGAACACTTTCGTTTGAAAGGGGTTGCCAAGCTTCCAAAAAACTACCCGTTTGCTGAAATCTCAGCAAATATTTTTTCACCAAATCTTGATGATACTTGGTGGTAATGATCAGTTCACTAAGCACACTTGGCTGCCCAATTTTCACTCTTCTAGGATCAAGCGTTCGTTTCCAGTAACACTTTGAATTTTTAGGTTTCACTCTGTTTTCTGCTATATAGATAGATGTGTTTGAAACTCTAAATCAAACACGGTTTGTGCTAGCTCCTTGAAACTTGACCAAATGAAGTAGTTCTAAGTTCTATCTCTATGGTTTGTTTCCTCTTGAAGTACCCCATGCAGAGACTGGCGAAAAACACTTTCGTTTGAAAGGGGTTGCCAAGCTTCCAAAAAACTACTAGTTTGCTGAAATCTCAGCAAACATTTTTTCACCAAATCTTGATGATACATGGTGGTAATGATCAGTTCACTAAGCCCACTTGGCTTCCCAATTTTCACTCTTCTAGGTTCAAGCGTTCGTTTCCAGTAACACTTTGAATTTTTAGGTTTCACTCTGTTTTCTGCTATATAGATAGATGTGTTTGAAACTCTAAATCAAACACGGTTTGTCCTGCTCCTTGAAACTTGACAAAATGAAGTAGTTCTAAGTTCTATCTCTATGGTTTGTTTCCTCTTGATGTACCCCATGCAGAAACTGGCGAAAAACACTTTCGTTTGAAAGGGGTTGCCAAGCTTCCAAAAAACTACTAGTTTGCTGAAATCTCAGCAAACATTTTTTCACCAAATCTTGATGATACTTGGTGGTAATGATCAGTTCACTAATCCCACTTGGCTGCCCAACTTTCACTCTTCTAGGTTCAAGCGTTCGTTTCCAGTAACAGTTTGAATTTTTAGGTTTCACTCTGTTTTCTGCTATATAGATAGATGTGTTTGAAACTCTAAATCAAACACGGTTTGTGCTAGCTCCGTGAAACTTGACAAAATGAAGTAGTTCTAAGTTCTATCTCTATGGTTTGTTTCCTCTTGAAGTACCCCATGCAGAGACTGGCGAAGAACACTTTCGTTTGAAAGGGGTTGCCAAGCTTCCAAAAAACTACTCGTTTGCTGAAATCTCAGCAAACATTTTTTCACCAAATCTTGATGGTAGTTGGTGGTAATGATCAGTTCACTAAGCCCACTTGGCTGCCCAATTTTCACTCTTCTAGGTTCAAGCGTTCGTTTCCAGTAACACTTTGAATTTTTAGGTTTCACTCTGTTTTCTGCTATAGAGATAGATGTGTTTGAAACTCTAAATCAAACACGGTTTGTGCTAGCTCCTTGAAACTTGACAAAATGAAGTAGTTCTAAGTTCTATCTCTATGGTTTGTTTCCTCTTGAAGTACCCCATGCAGAAACTGGCGAAAAACACTTTCGTTTGAAAGGGGTTGCCAAGCTTCCAAAAACCTACTAGTTTGCTGAAATCTCAGCAAACATTTTTTCACCAAATCTTGATGATACTTGGTGGTAATGATCAGTTCACTAATCCCACTTGGCTGCCCAACTTTCACTCTTCTAGGTTCAAGCGTTCGTTTCCAGTAACAGTTTGAATTTTTAGGTTTCACTCTGTTTTCTGCTATATAGATAGATGTGTTTGAAACTCTAAATCAAACACGGTTTGTGCTAGCTCCGTGAAACTTGACAAAATGAAGTAGTTCTAAGTTCTATCTCTATGGTTTGTTACCTCTTGAAGTACCCCATGCAGAGACTGGCGAAGAACACTTTCGTTTGAAAGGGGTTGCCAAGCTTTCAAAAAACTACTAGTTTGCTGAAATCTCAGCAAATATTTTTTCACCAAATCTTGAAGATACTTGGTGGTAATGATCAGTTCACTAAGCACACTTGGCTGCCCAATTTTCACTCTTCTAGGTTCAAGCGTTCGTTTCCAGTAACACTTTGAATTTTTAGGTTTCACTCTGTTTTCTGCTATATAGATAGATGTGTTTGAAACTCTAAATCAAACACGGTTTGTGCTAGCTCCTTGAAACTTGATCAAATGAAGTAGTTCTAAGTTCTATCTCTATGGTTTGTTTCCTCTTGAAGTACCCCATGCAGAGACTGGCGAAAAACACTTTCGTTTGAAAGGGGTTGCCAAGCTTCCAAAAAACTACTAGTTTGCTGAAAACTCAGCAAACATTTTTTCACCAAATCTTGATGATACTTGGTGGTAATGATCAGTTCACTAATCCCACTTGGCTGCCCAATTTTTATTCTTCTATGTTGAAGCATTCGTTTCCAGTAACAGTTTGAATTTTTAGGTTTCACTCTGTTTTCTCCTACATAGATAGATGTGTTTGGAATTCTAAATCAAACACGATTTGTGCTAGCTCCTTGAAGCATGACCAAATGAAGTAGTTCTAAGTTCTATCTCTATGGTTTGTTTCCTCTTGAAGTACCCCATGCAGAGACTGGCGAAAAACACTTTCGTTTCAAAGAGGTTGCCAAGCTTCCAAAAAACTACTAGTTTGCTGAAATCTCAGCAAACATTTTTTCACCAAATCTTGATGATACTTGGTGGTAATGATCAGTTCACTAATCCCACTTGGCTGCCCAACTTTCAGTCTTCTAGGTTCAAGCGTTCGTTTCCAGTAACAGTTTGAATTTTTAGGTTTCACTCTGTTTTCTGCTATATAGATAGATGTGTTTGAAACTCTAAATCAAACACGGTTTGTGCTAGCTCCGTGAAACTTGACAAAATGAAGTAGTTCTAAGTTCTATCTCTATGGTTTGTTTCCTCTTGAAGTACCCCATGCAGAGACTGGCGAAGAACACTTTCGTTTGAAAGGGGTTGCCAAGCTTCCAAAAAACTACTCGTTTGCTGAAATCTCAGCAAACTGTTTTTCACCAAATCTTGATGATACTTGGTGGTAATGATCAGTTCACTAAGCCCACTTGGCTGCCCAATTTTCACTCTTCTAGGTTCAAGCGATCGTTTAAAGTAACAATTTGAATTTTTAGGTTTCACTCTGTTTTCTGCTATATAGATAGATGTGTTTGAAACTCTAAATCAAACACGGTTTGTGCTAGCTCCTTGAAACTTGACCAAATGAAGTAGTTCTAAGTTCTATCTCTATGGTTTGTTTCCTCTTGAAGTACCCCATGCAGAGACTGGCGAAGAACACTTTCGTTTGAAAGGGGTTGCCAAGCTTCCAAAAAACTACTAGTTTGCTGAAATCTCAGCAAACATTTTTTCACCAAATCTTGATGATACTTGGTGGTAATGATCAGTTCACTAATCCCACTTGGCTGCCCAACTTTCACTCTTCTAGGTTCAAGCGTTCGTTTCCAGTAACAGTTTGAATTTTTAGGTTTCACTCTGTTTTCTGCTATATAGATAGATGTGTTTGAAACTCTAAATCAAACACGGTTTGTGCTAGCTCCGTGAAACTTGACAAAATGAAGTAGTTCTAAGTTCTATCTCTATGGTTTGTTTCCTCTTGAAGTACCCCATGCAGAGACTGGCGAAAAACACTTTCGTTTGAAAGGGGTTGCCAAGCTTCCAAAAAACTACTAGTTTGCTGAAATCTCAGCAAACATTTTTTCACCAAATCTTGATGATACATGGTGGTAATGATCAGTTCACTAAGCCCACTTGGCTTCCCAATTTTCACTCTTCTAGGTTCAAGCGTTCGTTTCCAGTAACACTTTGAATTTTTAGGTTTCACTCTGTTTTCTGCTATATAGATAGATGTGTTTGAAACTCTAAATCAAACACGGTTTGTCCTGCTCCTTGAAACTTGACAAAATGAAGTAGTTCTAAGTTCTATCTCTATGGTTTGTTTCCTCTTGATGTACCCCATGCAGAAACTGGCGAAAAACACTTTCGTTTGAAAGGGGTTGCCAAGCTTCCAAAAAACTACTAGTTTGCTGAAATCTCAGCAAACATTTTTTCACCAAATCTTGATGATACTTGGTGGTAATGATCAGTTCACTAATCCCACTTGGCTGCCCAACTTTCACTCTTCTAGGTTCAAGCGTTCGTTTCCAGTAACAGTTTGAATTTTTAGGTTTCACTCTGTTTTCTGCTATATAGATAGATGTGTTTGAAACTCTAAATCAAACACGGTTTGTGCTAGCTCCGTGAAACTTGACAAAATGAAGTAGTTCTAAGTTCTATCTCTATGGTTTGTTTCCTCTTGAAGTACCCCATGCAGAGACTGGCGAAGAACACTTTCGTTTGAAAGGGGTTGCCAAGCTTCCAAAAAACTACTCGTTTGCTGAAATCTCAGCAAACATTTTTTCACCAAATCTTGATGGTAGTTGGTGGTAATGATCAGTTCACTAAGCCCACTTGGCTGCCCAATTTTCACTCTTCTAGGTTCAAGCGTTCGTTTCCAGTAACACTTTGAATTTTTAGGTTTCACTCTGTTTTCTGCTATAGAGATAGATGTGTTTGAAACTCTAAATCAAACACGGTTTGTGCTAGCTCCTTGAAACTTGACAAAATGAAGTAGTTCTAAGTTCTATCTCTATGGTTTGTTTCCTCTTGAAGTACCCCATGCAGAAACTGGCGAAAAACACTTTCGTTTGAAAGGGGTTGCCAAGCTTCCAAAAACCTACTAGTTTGCTGAAATCTCAGCAAACATTTTTTCACCAAATCTTGATGATACTTGGTGGTAATGATCAGTTCACTAATCCCACTTGGCTGCCCAACTTTCACTCTTCTAGGTTCAAGCGTTCGTTTCCAGTAACAGTTTGAATTTTTAGGTTTCACTCTGTTTTCTGCTATATAGATAGATGTGTTTGAAACTCTAAATCAAACACGGTTTGTGCTAGCTCCGTGAAACTTGACAAAATGAAGTAGTTCTAAGTTCTATCTCTATGGTTTGTTACCTCTTGAAGTACCCCATGCAGAGACTGGCGAAGAACACTTTCGTTTGAAAGGGGTTGCCAAGCTTTCAAAAAACTACTAGTTTGCTGAAATCTCAGCAAATATTTTTTCACCAAATCTTGAAGATACTTGGTGGTAATGATCAGTTCACTAAGCACACTTGGCTGCCCAATTTTCACTCTTCTAGGTTCAAGCGTTCGTTTCCAGTAACACTTTGAATTTTTAGGTTTCACTCTGTTTTCTGCTATATAGATAGATGTGTTTGAAACTCTAAATCAAACACGGTTTGTGCTAGCTCCTTGAAACTTGATCAAATGAAGTAGTTCTAAGTTCTATCTCTATGGTTTGTTTCCTCTTGAAGTACCCCATGCAGAGACTGGCGAAAAACACTTTCGTTTGAAAGGGGTTGCCAAGCTTCCAAAAAACTACTAGTTTGCTGAAAACTCAGCAAACATTTTTTCACCAAATCTTGATGATACTTGGTGGTAATGATCAGTTCACTAATCCCACTTGGCTGCCCAATTTTTATTCTTCTATGTTGAAGCATTCGTTTCCAGTAACAGTTTGAATTTTTAGGTTTCACTCTGTTTTCTCCTACATAGATAGATGTGTTTGGAATTCTAAATCAAACACGATTTGTGCTAGCTCCTTGAAGCATGACCAAATGAAGTAGTTCTAAGTTCTATCTCTATGGTTTGTTTCCTCTTGAAGTACCCCATGCAGAGACTGGCGAAAAACACTTTCGTTTCAAAGAGGTTGCCAAGCTTCCAAAAAACTACTAGTTTGCTGAAATCTCAGCAAACATTTTTTCACCAAATCTTGATGATACTTGGTGGTAATGATCAGTTCACTAATCCCACTTGGCTGCCCAACTTTCAGTCTTCTAGGTTCAAGCGTTCGTTTCCAGTAACAGTTTGAATTTTTAGGTTTCACTCTGTTTTCTGCTATATAGATAGATGTGTTTGAAACTCTAAATCAAACACGGTTTGTGCTAGCTCCGTGAAACTTGACAAAATGAAGTAGTTCTAAGTTCTATCTCTATGGTTTGTTTCCTCTTGAAGTACCCCATGCAGAGACTGGCGAAGAACACTTTCGTTTGAAAGGGGTTGCCAAGCTTCCAAAAAACTACTCGTTTGCTGAAATCTCAGCAAACTGTTTTTCACCAAATCTTGATGATACTTGGTGGTAATGATCAGTTCACTAAGCCCACTTGGCTGCCCAATTTTCACTCTTCTAGGTTCAAGCGATCGTTTAAAGTAACAATTTGAATTTTTAGGTTTCACTCTGTTTTCTGCTATATAGATAGATGTGTTTGAAACTCTAAATCAAACACGGTTTGTGCTAGCTCCTTGAAACTTGACCAAATGAAGTAGTTCTAAGTTCTATCTCTATGGTTAGTTTCCTCTTGAAGTACCCCATGCAGAGACTGGTGAAAAACACTTTCGTTTGAAAGGGGTTGCCAAGCTTCCAAAAATCTACTAGTTTGCTGAAATCTCAGCAAACATTTTTTCACCAAATCTTGATGATACATGGTGGTAATGATCAGTTCACTAATCCCACTTGGCTGCCCAACTTTCACTCTTCTAGGTTCAAGCGTTCGTTTCCAGTAACAGTTTGAATTTTTAGGTTTCACTCTGTTTTCTGCTATATAGATAGAAGTGTTTGAAACTCTAAATCAAACACGGTTTGTGCTAGCTCCGTGAAACTTGACAAAATGAAGTAGTTCTAAGTTCTATCTCTATGGTTTGTTTCCTCTTGAAGTACCCCATGCAGAGACTGGCGAAGAACACTTTCGTTTGAAAGGGGTTGCCAAGCTTCCAAAAAACTACTTGTTTGCTGAAATCTCAGCAAATATTTTTTCACCAAATCTTGATGATACTTGGTGGTAGTGATCAGTTCCCTAAGCCCACTTGGCTGCCCAATTTTCACTCTTCTAGGTTCAAGCGTTCGTTTCCAGTAACACTTTGAATTTTTAGGTTTCACTCTGTTTTCTGCTATATAGATAGATGTGTTTGAAACTCTAAATCAAACACGGTTTGTGCTAGCTCCTTGAAACTTGACCAAATGAAGTAGTTCTAAGTTCTATCTCTATGGTTTGTTTCCTCTTGAAGTACCCCATGCAGAAACTGGCGAAAAATACTTTCGTTTGAAAGGGGTTGCCAAGCTTCCAAAAAACTACTAGTTTGCTGAAATCTCAGCAAACATTTTTTCACCAAATCTTGATGATACTTGGTGGTAATGATCAGTTCACTAATCCCACTTGGCTGCCCAACTTTCACTCTTCTAGGTTCAAGCGTTCGTTTCCAGTAACAGTTTGAATTTTTAGGTTTCACTCTGTTTTCTGCTATATAGATAGATGTGTTTGAAACTCTAAATCAAACACGGTTTGTGCTAGCTCCGTGAAACTTGACAAAATGAAGTAGTTCTAAGTTCTATCTCTATGGTTTGTTTCCTCTTGAAGTACCCCATGCAGAGACTGGCGAAGAACACTTTCGTTTGTAAGGGGTTGCCAAGCTTCCAAAAAACTACTAGTTTGCTGAAATCTCAGCAACCATTTTTTCACCAAATCTTGATGATACTTGGTGGTAATGATCAGTTCACTAATCCCACTTGGCTGCCCAATTTTCACTCTTCTAGGTTCAAGCGTTCGTTTCCAGTAACACTTTGAATGTTTAGGTTTCACTCTGTTTTCTGCTATATAGATAGATGTGTTTGAAACTCTAAATCAAACACGGTTTGTGCTAGCTCCTTGAAACTTGACCAAATGAAGTAGTTCTAAGTTCTATCTCTATGGTTTGTTTCCTCTTGCAGTACCCCATGCAGAGACTGGCGAAAAACACTTTCGTTTTAAAGGGGTTGCCAAGCTTCAAAAAAAACTACTAGTTTGCTGAAATCTCAGCAAACATTTTTTCACCAAAACTTGATGATACTTTTTGGTAATGATCAGTTCACTAAGCCCACTTGGCTGCCCAATTTTTACTCTTCTAGGTTCAAGCGTTCGTTTCCAGTAACACTTTGAAATTTTAGGTTTCACTCTGTTTTCTGCTATATAGATAGATGTCTTTGGAATTCTAAATCAAACACGGTTTGTGCTAGCTCCTTGAAACTTGACAAAATGAAGTAGTTCTAAGTTCTATCTCTATTTTTTGTTTCCTCTTGAAGTACCCCATGCAGAGACTGGCGAAAAACACTTTCGTTTGAAAGGGGTTGCCAAGCTTCCAAAAAACTACTCGTTTGTTGAAATCTCAGCAAACATTTTTTCACCAAATCTTGATGATACTTGGTGGTAATGATCAGTTCACTAATCCCACTTGGCTGCCCAACTTTCACTCTTCTTGGTTCAAGCGTTCATTTCCAGTAACAGTTTGAATTTTTAGGTTTCACTCTGTTTTCTGCTATATAGATAGATGTGTTTGAAACTCTAAATCAAACACGGTTTGTGCTAGCTCCGTGAAACTTGACAAAATGAAGTAGTTCTAAGTTCTATCTCTATGGTTTGTTTCCTCTTGAAGAACCCCATGCAGAGACTGGCGAAAAACACTTTCGTTTGAAAGGGGTTGCCAAGCTTCCAAAAAACTACTAGTTTGCTGAAATCTCAGCAAACAGTTTTTCACCAAATCTTGATGATACTTGGTGGTAATGATCAGTTCACTAATCCCACTTGGCTGCCCAACTTTCACTCTTCTAGGTTCAAGCGTACGTTTCCAGTAACAGTTTGAATTTTTAGGTTTCACTCTGTTTTCTGCTATATAGATAGATGTGTTTGAAACTCTAAATCAAACACGGTTTGTGCTAGCTCCGTGAAACTTGACAAAATGAAGTAGTTCTAAGTTCTATCTCTATGGTTTGTTTCCTCTTGAAGTACCCCATGCAGAGACTGGCGAAGAACACTTTCGTTTGAAAGGGGTTGCCAAGCTTCCAAAAAACTACTCGTTTGCTGAAATCTCAGCAAACATTTTTTCACCAAATCTTGATGATACTTGGTGGTAATGATCAGTTCACTAAGCCCACTTGGCTGCCCAATTTTCACTCTTCTAGGTTCAAGCGTTCGTTTCCAGTAACACTTTGAATTTTTAGGTTTCACTCTGTTTTCTGCTATATAGATAGATGTGTTTGAAACTCTAAATCAAACACGGTTTGTCCTGCTCCTTGAAACTTGACAAAATGAAGTAGTTCTAAGTTCTATCTCTATGGTTTGTTTCCTCTTGAAGTACCCCATGCAGAGACTGGCGAAGAACACTTTCGTTTGAAAGGGGTTGCCAAGCTTCCAAAAAACTACTCGTTTGCTGAAATCTCAGCAAACATTTTTTCAACAAATCTTGATGGTAGTTGGTGGTAATGATCAGTTCACTAAGCCCACTTGGCTGCCCAAATTCACTCTTCTAGGTTCAAGCGTTCGTTTCCAGTAACACTTTGAATTTTTAGGTTTCACTGTGTTTTCTGCTATAGAGATAGATGTGTTTGAAACTCTAAATCAAACACGGTTTGTGCTAGCTCCTTGAAACTTGACAAAATGAAGTAGTTCTAAGTTCTATCTCTATGGTTTGTTTCCTCTTGAAGTACCCCATGCAGAAACTGGCGAAAAACACCTTCGTTTGAAAGTGGTTGCCAAGCTTCCAAAAACCTACTAGTTTGCTGAAATCTCAGCAAACATTTTTTCACCAAATCTTGAAGATACTTGGTGGTAATGATCAGTTCACTAAGCACACTTGGCTGCCCAATTTTCACTCTTCTAGGTTCAAGCGTTCGTTTCCAGTAACACTTTGAATTTTTAGGTTTCACTCTGTTTTCTGCTATATAGATAGATGTGTTTGAAACTCTAAATCAAACACGGTTTGTGCTAGCTCCTTGAAACTTGATCAAATGAAGTAGTTCTAAGTTCTATCTCTATGGTTTGTTTCCTCTTGAAGTACCCCATGCAGAGACTGGCGAAAAACACTTTCGTTTGAAAGGGGTTGCCAAGCTTCCAAAAAACTACTAGTTTGCTGAAAACTCAGCAAACATTTTTTCACCAAATCTTGATGATACTTGGTGGTAATGATCAGTTCACTAATCCCACTTGGCTGCCCAATTTTTATTCTTCTATGTTGAAGCATTCGTTTCCAGTAACAGTTTGAATTTTTAGGTTTCACTCTGTTTTCTCCTACATAGATAGATGTGTTTGGAATTCTAAATCAAACACGGTTTGTGCTAGCTCCTTGAAACATGACCAAATGAAGTAGTTCTAAGTTCTATCTCTATGGTTTGTTTCCTCTTGAAGTACCCCATGCAGAGACTGGCGAAAAACACTTTCGTTTGAAAGGGGTTGCCAAGCTTCCAAAAAACTACTAGTTTGCTGAAATCTCAGCAAACATTTTTTCACCAAATCTTGATGATACTTGGTGGTAATGATCAGTTCACTAATCCCACTTGGCTGCCCAACTTTCACTCTTCTAGGTTCAAGCGTTCGTTTCCAGTAACAGTTTGAATTTTTAGGTTTCACTCTGTTTTCTGCTATATAGATAGATGTGTTTGAAACTCTAAATCAAACACGGTTTGTGCTAGCTCCGTGAAACTTGACAAAATGAAGTAGTTCTAAGTTCTATCTCTATGGTTTGTTTCCTCTTGAAGTACCCCATGCAGAGACTGGCGAAAAACACTTTCGTTTGAAAGGGGTTGCCAAGCTTCCAAAAAACTACTAGTTTGCTGAAATCTCAGCAAACATTTTTTCAACAAATCTTGATGATACTTGGTGGTAATGATCAGTTCACTAATCCCACTTGGCTGCCCAACTTTCACTCTTCTAGGTTCAAGCGTTCGTTTCCAGTAACAGTTTGAATTTTTAGGTTTCACTCTGTTTTCTGCTATATAGATATATGTGTTTGAAACTCTAAATCAAACACGGTTTGTGCTAGCTCCGTGAAACTTGACAAAATGAACTAGTTCTAAGTTCTATCTCTATGGTTTGTTTCCTCTTGAAGTACCCCATGCAGAGACTGGCGAAGAACACTTTCGTTTGAAAGGGGTTGCCAAGCTTCCAAAAAACTACTCGTTTGCTGAAATCTCAGCAAACATTTTTTCACCAAATCTTGATGATACTTGGTGGTAATGATCAGTTCACTAAGCCCACTTGGCTGCCCAATTTTCACTCTTCTAGGTTCAAGCGTTCGTTTCCAGTAACACTTTGAATTTTTAGGTTTCACTCTGTTTTCTGCTATATAGATAGATGTGTTTGAAACTCTAAATCAAACACGGTTTGTCCTGCTCCTTGAAACTTGACAAAATGAAGTAGTTCTAAGTTCTATCTCTATGGTTTGTTTCCTCTTGATGTACCCCATGCAGAAACTGGCGAAAAACACTTTCGTTTGAAAGGGGTTGCCAAGCTTCCAAAAAACTACTAGTTTGCTGAAATCTCAGCAAACATTTTTTCACCAAATCTTGATGATACTTGGTGGTAATGATCAGTTCACTAATCCCACTTGGCTGCCCAACTTTCACTCTTCTAGGTTCAAGCGTTCGTTTCCAGTAACAGTTTGAATTTTTAGGTTTCACTCTGTTTTCTGCTATATAGATAGATGTGTTTGAAACTCTAAATCAAACACGGTTTGTGCTAGCTCCGTGAAACTTGACAAAATGAAGTAGTTCTAAGTTCTATCTCTATGGTTTGTTTCCTCTTGAAGTACCCCATGCAGAGACTGGCGAAGAACACTTTCGTTTGAAAGGGGTTGCCAAGCTTCCAAAAAACTACTCGTTTGCTGAAATCTCAGCAACCATTTTTTCACCAAATCTTGATGATACTTGGTGGTAATGATCAGTTCACTAAGCCCACTTGGCTGCCCAATTTTCACTCTTCTAGGTTCAAGCGTTCGTTTCCAGTAACACTTTGAATTTTTAGGTTTCACTCTGTTTTCTGCTATATAGATAGATGTGTTTGAAACTCTAAATCAAACACGGTTTGTCCTGCTCCTTGAAACTTGACAAAATGAAGTAGTTCTAAGTTCTATCTCTATGGTTTGTTTCCTCTTGATGTACCGCATGCAGAAACTGGCGAAAAACACTTTCGTTTGAAAGGGGTTGCCAAGCTTCCAAAAAACTACTAGTTTGCTGAAATCTCAGCAAACATTTTTTCACCAAATCTTGATGATACTTGGTGGTAATGATCAGTTCACTAATCCCACTTGGCTGCCCAACTTTCACTCTTCTAGGTTCAAGCGTTCGTTTCCAGTAACAGTTTGAATTTTTAGGTTTCACTCTGTTTTCTGCTATATAGATAGATGTGTTTGAAACTCTAAATCAAACACAGTTTGTGCTAGCTCCGTGAAACTTGACAAAATGAAGTAGACCTAAGTTCTATCTCTATGGTTTGTTTCCTCTTGAAGTACCCCATGCAGAGACTGGCGAAGAACACTTTCGTTTGAAAGGGGTTGCCAAGCTTCCAAAAAACTACTTGTTTGCTGAAATCTCAGCAAATATTTTTTCACCAAATCTTGATGATACTTGGTGGTAGTGATCAGTTCACTAAGCCCACTTGGCTGCCCAATTTTCACTCTTCTAGGTTCAAGCGTTCGTTTCCAGTAACACTTTGAATTTTTAGGTTTCACTCTGTTTTCTGCTATATAGATAGATGTGTTTGAAACTCTAAATCAAACACGGTTTGTGCTAGCTCCTTGAAACTTGACCAAATGAAGTAGTTCTAAGTTCTATCTCTATGGTTTGTTTCCTCTTGAAGTACCAAATGCAGAAACTGGCGAAAAATACTTTCGTTTGAAAGGGGTTGCCAAGCTTCCAAAAAACTACTAGTTTGCTGAAATCTCAGCAAACATTTTTTCACCAAATCTTGATGATACTTGGTGGTAATGATCAGTTCACAAATCCCACTTGGCTGCCCAACTTTCACTCTTCTAGGTTCAAGCGTTCGTTTCCAGTAACAGTTTGAATTTTTAGGTTTCACTCTGTTTTCTGCTATATAGATAGATGTGTTTGAAACTCTAAATCAAACACGGTTTGTGCTAGCTCCGTGAAACTTGACAAAATGAAGTAGTTCTAAGTTCTATCTCTATGGTTTGTTTCCTCTTGAAGTACCCCATGCAGAGACTGGCGAAGAACACTTTCGTTTGTAAGGGGTTGCCAAGCTTCCAAAAAACTACTAGTTTGCTGAAATCTCAGCAACCATTTTTTCACCAAATCTTGATGATACTTGGTGGTAATGATCAGTTCACTAATCCCACTTGGCTGCCCAATTTTCACTCTTCTAGGTTCAAGCGTTCGTTTCCAGTAACACTTTGAATGTTTAAGTTTCACTCTGTTTTCTGCTATATAGATAGATGTGTTTGAAACTCTAAATCAAACACGGTTTGTGCTAGCTCCTTGAAACTTGAGCAAATGAAGTAGTTCTAAGTTCTATCTCTATGGTTTGTTTCCTCTTGCAGTACCCCATGCAGAGACTGGCGAAAACACTTTCGTTTTAAAGGGGTTGCCAAGCTTCAAAAAAACTACTAGTTTGCTGAAATCTCAGCAAACATTTTTTCACCAAAACTCGATGATACTTGGTGGTAATGATCAGTTCACTAAGCCCACTTGGCTGCCCAATTTTTACTCTTCAAGGTTCAAGCGTTCGTTTCCAGTAACACTTTGAAATTTTAGGTTTCACTCTGTTTTCTGCTATATAGATAGATGTCTTTGGAATTCTAAATCAAACACGGTTTGTGCTAGCTCCTTGAAACTTGACAAAATGAAGTAGTTCTAAGTTCTATCTCTATGGTTTGTTTCCTCTTGAAGTACCCCATGCAGAGACTGGCGAAAAACACTTTCGTTTGAAAGGGGTTGCCAAGCTTCCAAAAAACTACTCGTTTGTTGAAATCTCAGCAAACATTTTTTCACCAAATCTTGATGATACTTGGTGGTAATGATCAGTTCACTAATCCCACTTGGCTGCCCAACTTTCACTCTTCTAGGTTCAAGCGTTCATTTCCAGTAACAGTTTGAATTTTTAGGTTTCACTCTGTTTTCTGCTATATAGATAGATGTGTTTGAAACTCTAAATCAAACACGGTTTGTGCTAGCTCCGTGAAACTTGACAAAATGAAGTAGTTCTAAGTTCTATCTCTATGGTTTGTTTCCTCTTGAAGTACCCCATGCAGAGACTGGCGAAAAACACTTTCGTTTGAAAGGGGTTGCCAAGCTTCCAAAAAACTACTAGTTTGCTGAAATCTCAGCAAACATTTTTTCACCAAATCTTGATGATACTTGGTGGTAATGATCAGTTCACTAATCCCACTTGGCTGCCCAACTTTCACTCTTCTAGGTTCAAGCGTTCGTTTCCAGTAACAGTTTGAATTTTTAGGTTTCACTCTGTTTTCTGCTATATAGATAGATGTGTTTGAAACTCTAAATCAAACACGGTTTGTGCTAGCTCCGTGAAACTTGACAAAATGAAGTAGTTCTAAGTTCTATCTCTATGGTTTGTTTCCTCTTGAAGTACCCCATGCAGAGACTGGCGAAGAACACTTTCGTTTGAAAGGGGTTGCCAAGCTTCCAAAAAACTACTCGTTTGCTGAAATCTCAGCAAACATTTTTTCTCCAAGTCTTGATGGTACTTGGTGGTAATGATCAGTTCACTAAGCCCACATGGCTGCCCAATTTTCACTCTTCTAGGTTCAAGCGTTCGTTTCCAGTAACACTTTGAATTTTTAGGTTTCACTCTGTTTTCTGCTATATAGATAGATGTGTTTGAAACTCTAAATCAAAAACGGTTTGTCCTGCTCCTTGAAACTTGACAAAATGAAGTAGTTCTAACTTCTATCTCTATGGTTTGTTTCCTCTTGATGTACCCCATGCAGAAACTGGCGAAAAACACTTTCGTTTGAAAGGGGTTGCCAAGCTTCCAAAAAACTACTAGTTTGCTGAAATCTCAGCAAACATTTTTTCACCAAATCTTGATGATACTTGGTGGTAATGATCAGTTCACTAATCCCACTTGGCTGCCCAACTTTCACTCTTCTAGGTTCAAGCGTTCGTTTCCAGTAACACTTTGAATTTTTAGGTTTCACTCTGTTTTCTGCTATATAGATAGATGTGTTTGAAACTCTAAATCAAACACAGTTTGTGCTAGCTCCGTGAAACTTGACAAAATGAAGTAGATCTAAGTTCTATCTCTATGGTTTGTTTCCTCTTGAAGTACCCCATGCAGAGACTGGCGAAGAACACTTTCGTTTGAAAGGGGTTGCCAAGCTTCCAAAAAACTACTAGTTTGCTGAAATCTTAGCAACCATTTTTTCACCAAATCTTGATGATACTTGGTGGTAATGATCAGTTCACTAAGCCCACTTGGCTGCCCAATTTTCACTCTTCTAGGTTCAAGGGTTCGTTTCCAGTAACACTTTGAATTTTTAGGTTTTACTCTGTTTTCTGCTATATAGATAGATGTGTTTGAAACTCTAAATCAAACACGGTTTGTGCTAGCTCCTTGAAACTTGACCAAATGAAGTAGTTCTAAGTTCTATATCTGTGGTTTGTTTCCTCTTGAAGTACCCCTGCAGAGACTGGCGAAAAACACTTTCGTTTGAAAGGGGTTGCCAAGCTTCCAAAAAACTACTAGTTTGCTGAAATCTCAGCAAACGTTTTTTCACACTTTCGTTTGAAAGGGGTTGCCAAGCTTCCAAAAAACTAATAGTTTGCTGAAATCTCAGCGAACATTTTTTCACCAAATCTTGATGATACTTGGTGGTAATGATCAGTTCACTAATCCCACATGGCTGCCCAAATTTTATTCTTCTAGGTTGAAGCTTTCGTTTCCAGTAACAGTTTGAATTTTTAGGTTTCACTCTGTTTTCTGCTATATAGATACATGTGTTTGAAACTCTAAATCAAACCCGGTTTGTGCTAGCTCCTTGAAACTTGACCAAATGAAGTAGTTCTAAGTTCTATCTCTATGGTTTGTTTCCTCTTGAGTACCCCATGCAGAGACTGGCGAAAAACACTTTCGTTTGAAAGGGGTTGCCAAGCTTCCAAAAAACTACTAGTTTGCTGAAATCTCAGCAAACATTTTTTCACCAAATCTTGATGATACTTGGTGGTAATGATCAGTTCACTAATCCCACTTGGCTGCCCAATTTTTATTCTTCTAGGTTGAAGCATTCGTTTCCAGTAACAGTTTGAATTTTTAGGTTTCACTCTGTTTTCTCCTACATAGATAGATGTGTTTGGAATTCTAAATCAAACACGGTTTGTGCTAGCTCCTTGAAACTTGACCAATGAAGTAGTTCTAAGTTCTATCACTATGGTTTGTTTCCTCTTGAAGTACCCCATGCAGAGACTGGCGAAAAACACTTTCGTTTGAAAGGGGTTGCCAAGCTTCCAAAAAACTACTAGTTTGCTGAAATCTCAGCAAACATTTTTTCACCAAATCTTGATGATACTTGGTGGTAATGATCAGTTCACTAATCCCACTTGGCTGCCTAACTTTCACTCTTCTAGGTTCAAGCGTTCGTTTCCAGTAACAGTTTGAATTTTTAGGTTTCACTCTGTTTTCTGCTATATAGATAGATGTGTTTGAAACTCTAAATCAAACACGGTTTGTGCTAGCTCCTTGAAACTTGAAAAAATGAAGTAGTTCTAAGTTCTATCTCTATGGTTTGTTTCCTCTTCTAGTACCCCATGCAGAGACTGGCGAAGAACACTTTCGTTTGAAAGGGGTTGCCAAGCTTCCAAAAAAATACTAGTTTGCTGAAATCTCAGCAACCATTTTTTCACCAAATCTTGATGATACTTGGTGGTAATGATCAGTTCACTAAGCCCACTTGGCTGCCCAATTTTCACTCTTCTAGGTTCAAGGGTTCGTTTCCAGTAACACTTTGAATTTTTAGGGTTCACTCTGTTTTCTGCTATATAGATAGATGTGTTTGAAACTGTAAATCAAACACGGTTTGTGCTAGCTCCTTGAAACTTGACCAAATGAAGTAGTTCTAAGTTCTATCTCTATGGTTTGTTTCCTCTTGAAGTACCCCATGCAGAGACTGGCGAAGAACACTTTCGTTTGAAAGGGGTTGCCAAGCTTCCAAAAGACTACTAGTTTGCTGAAATCTCAGCAAACGTTTTTTCACCAAAACTTGATGATACTTGGTGGTAATGATCAGTTCACTAAGCCCACTTGGCTGCCCAATTTTTACTCATCTAGGTTCAAGCGTTCGTTTCCAGTAACACTTTGAAATTTTAGGTTTCACTCTGTTTTCTGCTATATAGATAGATGTCTTTGAAACTCTAAATCAAACACGGTTTGTGCTAACTCCTTGAAACTTGACAAAATGAAGTAGTTGTTAGTTCTATCTCTATGGTTTTTTTCCTCTTGAAGTACCCGATGCAGAGACTGGCAAAAAACACTTTCGTTTGAAAGGGGTTGCCAAGCTTCCAAAAAACTACTAGTTTGCTGAAATCTCAGCAAACATTTTTTCACCAAATCTTGATGATACTTGGTGGTAATGATCAGTTCGTAATCCCACTTGGCTGCCCAAATTTTATTCTTCTAGGTTGAAGCTTTCGTTTCCAGTGACTGTTTGAATTTTTAGGTTTCACTCTGTTTTCTCCAACATAGATAGCTGTGTTTGGAATTCTAAATCAAACACGGTTTGTGCTAGCTCCTTGAAACTTGACCAAATGAAGTAGTTCTAAGTTCTATCTCTATGGTTTGTTTCCTCTTGAAGTACCCCATGCAGAGACTGGCGAAAAACACTTCGTTTGAAAGGGGTTGCCAAGCTTCCAAAAAACTACTCATTTGCTGAAATCTCAGCAAATATTTTTTCACCAAATCTTGATGATACTTGGTGGTAATGATCAGTTCACTAATCCCACTTGCCTCCCAACTTTCACTCTTCTAGGTTCAAGCGTTCGTTTCCACTAACAGTTTGAATTTTTAGGTTTCACTCTGTTTTCTGCTATATAGATAGATGTGTTTGAAACTCTAAATCAAACACGGTTTGTGCTAGCTCCGTGAAACTTGACAAAATGAAGTAGTTCTAAGTTCTATCTCTATGGTTTGTTTTCTCTTGAAGTACCCCATGCAGAGACTGGCGAAGAACACTTTCGTTTGAAAGGGGTTGCCAAGCTTCCAAAAAACTACTCGTTTGCTGAAATCTAAGCAAACATTTTTTCACCAAATCTTGATGATACTTGGTGGTAATGATCAGTTCACTAAGCCCACTTGACTGCCCAACTTTCACTCTTCTAGGTTCAAGCGTTCGTTTCCAGTAACAGTTTGAATTTTTAGGTTTCACTCTGTTTTCTGCTATATAGATAGATGTCTTTGAAACTCTAAATCAAACACGGTTTGTGCTAGCTCCGTGAAACTTGACAAAATGAAGTAGTTCTAAGTTCTATCTCTATGGTTTGTTTCCTCTTGAAGTACCCCATGCAGAGACTGGCGAAGAACACTTTCGTTTGAAAGGGGTTGCCAAGCTTCCAAAAAACTACTCGTTTGCTGAAATCTCAGCAAACATTTTTTCACCAAATCTTGATGATACTTGGTGGTAATGATCAGTTCACTAAGCCCACTTGGCTGCCCAACTTTCACTCTTCTAGGTTCAATCATTCGTTTCCAGTAACAGTTTGAATTTTTAGGTTTCACTCTGTTTTCTGCTATATAGATAGATGTGTTTGAAACTCTAAATCAAACACGGTTTGTGCTAGCTCCGTGAAACTTGACAAAATGAAGTAGTTCTAAGTTCTATCTCTATGGTTTGTTTCCTCTTGAAGTACCCCATGCAGAGACTGGCGAAGAACACTTTCGTTTGAAAGGGGTTGCCAAGCTTCCAAAAAACTACTCGTTTGCTGAAATCTCAGCAAACATTTTTTCACCAAATCTTGATGATACTTGGTGGTAATGATCAGTTCACTAATCCCACATGGCTGCCCAAATTTTATTCTTCTAGGTTGAAGCTTTCGTTTCCAGTAACAGTTTGAATTTTTAGGTTTCACTCTGTTTTCTGCTATATAGATAGATGTGTTTGAAACTCTAAATCAAACCCGGTTTGTGCTAGCTCCTTGAAACTTGACCAAATGAAGTAGTTCTAAGTTCTATCTCTATGGTTTCTTTCCTCTTGAAGTACCCCATGCAGAGACTGGCGAAAAACACTTTCGTTTGAAAGGGGTTGCCAAGCTTCCAAAAAACTACTAGTTTGCTGAAATCTCAGCAAACATTTTTTCACCAAATCTTGATGATACTTGGTGGTAATGATCAGTTCACTAATCCCACTTGGCTGCCCAATTTTTATTCTTCTATGTTGAAGCATTCGTTTCCAGTAACAGTTTGAATTTTTAGGTTTCACTCTGTTTTCTCCTACATAGATAGATGTGTTTGGAATTCTAAATCAAACACGGTTTGTGCTAGCTCCTTGAAACTTGACCAATGAAGTAGTTCTAAGTTCTATCTCTATGGTTTGTTTCCTCTTGAAGTACCCCATGCAGAGACTGGCGAAGAACACTTTCGTTTGAAAGGGGTTGCCAAGCTTCCAAAAAACTACTCGTTTGCTGAAATCTCAGCAAACATTTTTTCACCAAATCTTGATGATACTTGGTGGTAATGATCAGTTCACTAAGCCCACTTGGCTGCCCAATTTTCACTCTTCTAGGTTCAAGCGTTCGTTTCCAGTAACACTTTGAATTTTTAGGTTTCACTCTGTTTTCTGCTATATAGATAGATGTGTTTGAAACTCTAAATCAAACACGGTTTGTGCTAGCTCCTTGAAACTTGACAAAATGAAGTAGTTCTAAGTTCTATCTCTATGGTTTGTTTCCTCTTGAAGTACCCCATGCAGAAACTGGCGAAAAACACTTTCGTTTGAAAGGGGTTGCCAAGCTTCCAAAAACCTACTAGTTTGCTGAAATCTCAGCAAACATTTTTTCACCAAATCTTGATGATACTTGGTGGTAATGATCAGTTCACTAATCCCACTTGGCTGCCCAACTTTCACTCTTCTAGGTTCAAGCGTTCGTTTCCAGTAACAGTTTGAATTTTTAGGTTTCACTCTGTTTTCTGCTATATAGATAGATGTGTTTGAAACTCTAAATCAAACACGGTTTGTGCTAGCTCCGTGAAACTTGACAAAATGAAGTAGTTCTAAGTTCTATCTCTATGGTTTGTTTCCTCTTGAAGTACCCCATGCAGAGACTGGCGAAGAACACTTTCGTTTGAAAGGGGTTGCCAAGCTTCCAAAAAACTACTAGTTTGCTGAAATCTCAGCAAATATTTTTTCACCAAATCTTGAAGATACTTGGTGGTAATGATCAGTTCACTAAGCAAACTTGGCTGCCCAATTTTCACTCTTCTAGGTTCAAGGGTTCGTTTCCATTAACACTTTGAATTTTTAGGTTTCACTCTGTTTTCTGCTATATAGATAGATGTGTTTGAAACTCTAAATCAAACACGGTTTGTGCTAGCTCCTTGAAACTTGACCAAATGAAGTAGTTCTAAGTTCTATCTCTATGGTTTGTTTCCTCTTGAAGTACCCCATGCAGAGACTGGCGAAAAACACTTTCGTTTGAAAGGGGTTGCCAAGCTTCCAAAAAACTACTAGTTTGCTGAAATCTCAGCAAACATTTTTTCACCAAATCTTGATGATACTTGGTGGTAATGATCAGTTCACTAATCCCACTTGGCTGCCCAATTTTCACTCTTCTAGGTTCAAACGTTCGTTTCCAGTAACAATTTGAGTTTTTAGGTTTCACTCTGTTTTCTGCTATATAGATAGATGTGTTTTAAACTCTAAATCAAACACGGTTTGTGCTAGCTCCTTGAAACTTGACCAAATGAAGTAGTTCTAAGTTCTATCTCTATGGTTTGTTTCCTCTTGAAGTACCCCATGCAGAGACTGGCGAAAAACACTTTCGTTTGAAAGGGGTTGCCAAGCTTCCAAAAAACTACTAGTTTGCTGAAATCTCAGCAAACATTTTTTCACCAAATCTTGATGATACTTGGTGGTAATGATCAGTTCACTAATCCCACTTGGCTGCCCAACTTTCACTCTTCTAGGTTCAAGCGTTCGTTTCCAGTAACAGTTTGAATTTTTAGGTTTCACTGTTTTCTGCTATATAGATAGATGTGTTTGAAACTCTAAATCAAACACGGTTTGTGCTAGCTCCGTGAAACTTGACAAAATGAAGTAGTTCTAAGTTCTATCTCTATGGTTTGTTTCCTCTTGAAGTACCCCATGCAGAGACTGGCGAAGAACACTTTCGTTTGAAAGGGGTTGCCAAGCTTCCAAAAAACTACTCGTTTGCTGAAATCTCAGCAAACTGTTTTTCACCAAATCTTGATGATACTTGGTGGTAATGATCAGTTCACTAATCCCACTTGGCTGCCCAATTTTCACTCTTCTAGGTTCAAACGTTCGTTTCCAGTAACAATTTGAATTTTTAGGTTTCACTCTGTTTTCTGCTATATAGATAGATGTGTTTTAAACTCTAAATCAAACACGGTTTGTGCTAGCTCCTTGAAACTTGACCAAATGAAGTAGTTCTAAGTTCTATCTCTATGGTTTGTTTCCTCTTGAAGTACCCCATGCAGAGACTGGCGAAAAACACTTTCGTTTGAAAGCGGTTGCCAAGCTTCCAAAAAACTACTAGTTTGCTGAAATCTCAGCAAACATTTTTTCACCAAAACTTGATGATACTTGGTGGTAATGATCAGTTCACTAATCCCACTTGGCTGCCCAACTTTCACTCTTCTAGGTTCAAGCGTTCGTTTCCAGTAACACTTTGAATTTTTAGGTTTCACTCTGTTTTCTGCTATATAGATAGATGTGTTTGAAACTCTAAATCAAACACGGTTTGTGCTAGCTCCGTGAAACTTGACAAAATGAAGTAGTTCTAAGTTCTATCTCTATGGTTTGTTTCCTCTTGAAGTACCCCATGCAGAGACTGGCGAAGAACACTTTCGTTTGAAAGGGGTTGCCAAGCTTCCAAAAAACTGCTAGTTTGCTGAAATCTCAGCAAAAATTTTTCACCAAATCTTGATGATACTTGGTGGTAATGATCAGTTCACTAATCCCACTTGGCTGCCCAAATTTTATTCTTCTAGGTTGAAGCGTTCGTTTCCAGTGACTGTTTGAATTTTTAGGTTTCACTCTGTTTTCTCCAACATAGATAGCTGTGTTTGGAATTCTAAATCAAACACGGTTTGTGCTAGCTCCTTGAAACTTGACCAAATGAAGTAGTTCTAAGTTCTATCTCTATGGTTTGTTTCCTCTTGAAGTAACCCATGCAGAGACTGGCGAAAAACACTTTCGTTTGAAAGGGGTTGCCAAGCTTCCAAAAAACTACTCGTTTGCTGAAATCTCAGCAAACATTTTTTCACCAAATCTTGATGATACTTGGTGGTAATGATCAGTTCACTAATCCCACTTGGCTGCCCAATTTTCACTCTTCTAGGTTCAAACGTTCGTTTCCAGTAACAATTTGAGTTTTTAGGTTTCACTCTGTTTTCTGCTATATAGATAGATGTGTTTTAAACTCTAAATCAAACACGGTTTGTGCTAGCTCCTTGAAACTTGACCAAATGAAGTAGTTCTAAGTTCTATCTCTATGGTTTGTTTCCTCTTGAAGTACCCCATGCAGAGACTGGCGAAAAACACTTTCGTTTGAAAGGGGTTGCCAAGCTTCCAAAAAACTACTAGTTTGCTGAAATCTCAGCAAACATTTTTTCACCAAATCTTGATGATACTTGGTGGTAATGATCAGTTCACTAATCCCACTTGGCTGCCCAACTTTCACTCTTCTAGGTTCAAGCGTTCGTTTCCAGTAACAGTTTGAATTTTTAGGTTTCACTCTGTTTTCTGCTATATAGATAGATGTGTTTGAAACTCTAAATCAAACACGGTTTGTGCTAGCTCCGTGAAACTTGACAAAATGAAGTAGTTCTAAGTTCTATCTCTATGGTTTGTTTCCTCTTGAAGTACCCCATGCAGAGACTGGCGAAGAACACTTTCGTTTGAAAGGGGTTGCCAAGCTTCCAAAAAACTACTCGTTTGCTGAAATCTCAGCAAACTGTTTTTCACCAAATCTTGATGATACTTGGTGGTAATGATCAGTTCACTAATCCCACTTGGCTGCCCAATTTTCACTCTTCTAGGTTCAAACGTTCGTTTCCAGTAACAATTTGAATTTTTAGGTTTCACTCTGTTTTCTGCTATATAGATAGATGTGTTTTAAACTCTAAATCAAACACGGTTTGTGCTAGCTCCTTGAAACTTGACCAAATGAAGTAGTTCTAAGTTCTATCTCTATGGTTTGTTTCCTCTTGAAGTACCCCATGCAGAGACTGGCGAAAAACACTTTCATTTGAAAGCGGTTGCCAAGCTTCCAAAAAACTACTAGTTTGCTGAAATCTCAGCAAACATTTTTTCACCAAAACTTGATGATACTTGGTGGTAATGATCAGTTCACTAATCCCACTTGGCTGCCCAACTTTCACTCTTCTAGGTTCAAGCGTTCGTTTCCAGTAACAGTTTGATTTTTTAGGTTTCACTCTGTTTTCTGCTATATAGATAGATGTCTTTGAAACTCTAAATCAAACACGGTTTGTGCTAGCTCCGTGAAACTTGACCAAATGAAGTAGTTCTAAGTTCTATCTCTATGGTTTGTTTCCTCTTGAAGTACACCATGCAGAGACTGGCGAAGAACACTTTCGTTTGAAAGGGGTTGCCAAGCTTCCAAAAAACTACTAGTTTGCTGAAATCTCAGCAAACATTTTTTCACCAAATCTTGATGATACTTGGTGGTAATGATCAGTTCACTAATCCCACTTGGCTGCCCAATTTTTATTCTTCTAGGTTGAAGAATTCGTTTCCAGTAACAGTTTGAATTTTTAGGTTTCACTCTGTTTTCTGCTATATAGATAGATGTGTTTGAAACTCTAAATCAAACACGGTTTGTGCTAGCTCCTTGAAACTTGACCAATGAAGTAGTTCTAAGTTCTATCTCTATGGTTTGTTTCCTCTTGAAGTACCCCATGCAGAGACTGGCGAAAAACACTTTCGTTTGAAAGGGGTTGCCAAGCTTCCAAAAAACTACTAGTTTGCTGAAATCTCAGCAAACATTTTTTCACCAAATCTTGATGATACTTGGTGGTAATGATCAGTTCACTAATCCCACTTGGCTGCCCAACTTTCACTCTTCTAGGTTCAAGCGTTCGTTTCCAGTAACAGTTTGAATTTTTAGGTTTCACTCTGTTTTCTGCTATATAGATAGATGTGTTTGAAACTCTAAATCAAACACGGTTTGTGCTAGCTCCGTGAAACTTGACAAAATGAAGTAGTTCTAAGTTCTATCTCTATGGTTTGTTTCCTCTTGAAGTACCCCATGCAGAGACTGGCGAAGAACACTTTCGTTTGAAAGGGGTTGCCAAGCTTCCAAAAAACTACTAGTTTGCTGAAATCTCAGCAACCATTTTTTCACCAAATCTTGATGATACTTGGTGGTAATGATCAGTTCACTAAGCCCACTTGGCTGCCCAATTTTCACTCTTCTATTTTCAAGGGTTCGTTTCCAGTAACACTTTGAATTTTTAGGTTTCACACTGTTTTCTGCTATATAGATAGATGTGTTTGAAACTCTAAATCAAACACGGTTTGTGCTAGCTCCTTGAAACTTGACCAAATGAAGTAGTTCTAAGTTCTATATCTATTGTTTGTTTCCTCTTGAAATACCCCATGCAGAGACTGGCGAAAAACACTTTCGTTTTAAAGGGGTTGCCAAGCTTCCAAAAGACTACTAGTTTGCTGAAATCTCAGCAACCGTTTTTTCACCAAAACTTGATGATACTTGGTGGTAATGATCAGTTCACTAAGCCCACTTGGCTGCCCAATTTTTACTCTTCTAGGTTCAAGCGTTCGTTTCCAGTAACACTTTGAAATTTTAGGTTTCACTCTGTTTTCTGCTATATAGATAGATGTCTTTGAAACTCTAAATCAAACACGGTGTGTGCTAGCTCCTTGAAACTTGACAAAATGAAGTAGTTGTTAGTTCTATCTCTATGGTTTTTTTCCTCTTGAAGTACCCGATGCAGAGACTGGCAAAAAACACTTTCGTTTGAAAGGGGTTGCCAAGCTTCCAAAAAACTACTAGTTTGATGAAATCTCAGCAAACATTTTTTCACCAAATCTTGAGGATACTTGGAGGTAATGATCAGTTCACTAAGTTCACTTGGCTGCCCAATTTTTACTCTTCTAGGTTCAAGCGTTCGTTTCCAGTAACACTTTGAAATTTTAGGTTTCACTCTGTTTTCTGCTATATAGATAGATGTCTTTGAAACTCTAAATCAAACACGGTTTGTGCTAGCTCCTTGAAACTTGACAAAATGAAGTAGTTCTAAGTTCTATCTCTATGGTTTGTTTCCTCTTGAAGTACCCCATGCAGAGACTGGCGAAGAACACTTTCGTTTGAAAGGTTTTGCCAAGCTTCCAAAAAACTACTTGTTTGCTGAAATCTCAGCAAATATTTTTTCACCAAATCTTGATGATACTTGGTGGTAATGATCAGTTCACTAATCCCACTTGGCTGCCCAAATTTTATTCTTCTAGGTTGAAGCTTTCGTTTCCAGTAACAGTTTGAATTTTTAGGTTTCACTCTGTTTTCTGCTATATAGATAGATGTGTTTGAAACTCTAAATCAAACCCGGTTTGTGCTAGCTCCTTGAAACTTGACCAAATGAAGTAGTTCTAAGTTCTATCTCTATGGTTTGTTTCCTCTTGAAGTACCCCATGCAGAGACTGGCGAAAAACACTTTCGTTTGAAAGGGGTTGCCAAGCTTCCAAAAAACTACTAGTTTGCTGAAATCTCAGCAAACATTTTTTCACCAAATCTTGATGATACTTGGTGGTAATGATCAGTTCACTAATCCCACTTGGCTGCCCAATTTTATTCTTCTAGGTTGAAGCATTCGTTTCCAGTAACAGTTTGAATTTTTAGGTTTCACTCTGTTTTCTCCTACATAGATAGATGTGTTTGGAATTCTAAATCAAACACGGTTTGTGCTAGCTCCTTGAAACTTGACCAATGAAGTAGTTCTAAGTTCTATCTCTATGGTTTGTTTCCTCTTGAAGTACCCCATGCAGAGACTGGCGAAAAACACTTTCGTTTGAAAGGGGTTGCCAAGCTTCCAAAAAACTACTAGTTTGCTGAAATCTCAGCAAACATTTTTTCACCAAATCTTGATGATACTTGCTGGTAATGATCAGTTCACTAATCCCACTTGGCTGCCCAACTTTCACTCTTCTAGGTTCAAGCGTTCGTTTCCAGTAACAGTTTGAATTTTTAGGTTTCACTCTGTTTTCTGCTATATAGATAGATGTCTTTGAAACTCTAAATCAAACACGGTTTGTGCTAGCTCCGTGAAACTTGACAAAATGAAGTAGTTCTAAGTTCTATCTCTATGGTTTGTTTCCTCTTGAAGTACCCCATGCAGAGACTGGTGAAGAACACTTTCGTTTGAAAGGGGTTGCCAAGCTTCCAAAAAACTACTAGTTTGCTGAAATCTCAGCAACCATTTTTTAACCAAATCTTGATGATACTTGGTGGTAATGATCAGTTCACTAAGCCCACTTGGCTGCCCAATTTTCACTCTTCTATTTTCAAGGGTTCGTTTCCAGTAACACTTTGAATTTTTAGGTTTCACACTGTTTTCTGCTATATAGATAGATGTGTTTGAAACTCTAAATCAAACACGGTTTGTGCTAGCTCCTTGAAACTTGACCAAATGAAGTAGTTCTAAGTTCTATATCTATTGTTTGTTTCCTCTTGAAATACCCCATGCAGAGACTGGCGAAAAACACTTTCGTTTTAAAGGGGTTGCCAAGCTTCCAAAAGACTACTAGTTTGCTGAAATCTCAGCAACCGTTTTTTCACCAAAACTTGATGATACTTGGTGGTAATGATCAGTTCACTAAGCCCACTTGGCTGCCCAATTTTTACTCTTCTAGGTTCAAGCGTTCGTTTCCAGTAACACTTTGAAATTTTAGGTTTCACTCTGTTTTCTGCTATATAGATATATGTCTTTGAAACTTTAAATCAAACACGGTGTGTGCTAGCTCCTTGAAACTTGACAAAATGAAGTAGTTGTTAGTTCTATCTCTATGGTTTTTTTCCTCTTGAAGTACCAGATGCAGAGACTGGCAAAAAACACTTTCGTTTGAAAGGGGTTGCCAAGCTTCCAAAAAACTACTAGTTTGATGAAATCTCAGCAAACATTTTTTCACCAAATCTTGAGGATACTTGGTGGTAATGATCAGTTCACTAAGCCCACTTGGCTGCCCAATTTTTACTCTTCTAGGTTCAAGCGTTCGTTTCCAGTAACACTTTGAAATTTTAGGTTTCACTCTGTTTTCTGCTATATAGATAGATGTCTTTGAAACTCTAAATCAAACACGGTTTGTGCTAGCTCCTTGAAACTTGACAAAATGAAGTAGTTCTAAGTTCTATCTCTATGGTTTGTTTCCTCTTGAAGTACCCCATGCAGAGACTGGCGAAGAACACTTTCGTTTGAAAGGGGTTGCCAAGCTTCCAAAAAACTACTTGTTTGCTGAAATCTCAGCAAATATTTTTTCACCAAATCTTGATGATACTTGGTGGTAATGATCAGTTCACTAATCCCACTTGGCTGCCCAAATTTTATTCTTCTAGGTTGAAGCTTTCGTTTCCAGTAACAGTTTGAATTTTTAGGTTTCACTCTGTTTTCTGCTATATAGATACATGTGTTTGGAATTCTAAATCAAACACGGTTTGTGCTAGCTCCTTGAAACTTGACCAATGAAGTAGTTCTAAGTTCTATCTCTATGGTTTGTTTCCTCTTGAAGTACCCCATGCAGAGACTGGCGAAAAACACTTTCGTTTGAAAGGGGTTGCCAAGCTTCCAAAAAACTACTAGTTTGCTGAAATCTCAGCAAACATTTTTTCACCAAATCTTGATGATACTTGGTGGTAATGATCAGTTCACTAAGCCCACTTGGCTGCCCAATTTTCACTCTTCTAGGTTCAAGGGTTCGTTTCCAGTAACACTTTGAATTTTTAGGGTTCACTCTGTTTTCTGCTATATAGATAGATGTGTTTGAAACTCTAAATCAAACACGGTTTGTGCTAGCTCCTTGAAACTTGACCAAATGAAGTAGTTCTAAGTTCTATCTCTATGGTTTGTTTCCTCTTGAAGTACCCCATGCAGAGACTGGCGAAGAACACTTTCGTTTGAAAGGGGTTGCCAAGCTTCCAAAAGACTACTAGTTTGCTGAAATCTCAGCAAACGTTTTTTCACCAAAACTTGATGATACTTGGTGGTAATGATCAGTTCACTAAGCCCACTTGGCTGCCCAATTTTTACTCTTCTAGGTTCAAGCGTTCGTTTCCAGTAACACTTTGAAATTTTAGGTTTCACTCTGTTTTCTGCTATATAGATAGATGTCTTTGAAACTCTAAATCAAACACGGTTTGTGCTAGCTCCTTGAAACTTGACAAAATGAAGTAGTTGTTAGTTCTATCTCTATGGTTTTTTTCCTCTTGAAGTACCCAATGCAGAGACTGGCAAAAAACACTTTCGTTTGAAAGGGGTTGCCAAGCTTCCAAAAAACTGCTAGTTTGCTGAAATCTCAGCAAACATTTTTTCACCAAATCTTGATGATACTTGGTGGTAATGATCAGTTCACTAATCCCACTTGGCTGCCCAAATTTTATTCTTCTAGGTTGAAGCTTTCGTTTCCAGTGACTGTTTGAATTTTTAGGTTTCACTCTGTTTTCTCCAACATAGATAGCTGTGTTTGGAATTCTAAATCAAACACGGTTTGTGCTAGCTCCTTGAAACTTGACCAAATGAAGTAGTTCTAAGTTCTATCTCTATGGTTTGTTTCCTCTTGAAGTAACCCATGCAGAGACTGGCGAAGAACACTTTCGTTTGAAAGGGGTTGCCAAGCTTCCAAAAAACTACTCATTTGCTGAAATCTCAGCAAATATTTTTTCACCAAATCTTGATGATACTTGGTGGTAATGATCAGTTCACTAATCCCACTTGCCTCCCAACTTCCACTCTTCTAGGTTCAAGCGTTCGTTTCCAGTAACAGTTTGAATTTTTAGGTTTCACTCTGTTTTCTGCTATATAGATAGATGTGTTTGAAACTCTAAATCAAACACGGTTTGTGCTAGCTCCGTGAAACTTGACAAAATGAAGTAGTTCTAAGTTCTATCTCTATGATTTGTTTCCTCTTAAAGTACCCCATGCAGAGACTGGCGAAGAACACTTTCGTTTGAAAGGGGTTGCCAAGCTTCCAAAAAACTACTAGTTTGCTGAAATCTCAGCAAACATTTTTTCACCAAATCTTGATGATACTTGGTGGTAATGATCAGTTCACTAAGCCCACTTGGCTGCCCAACTTTCACTCTTCTAGGTTCAAGCGTTCGTTTCCAGTAACAGTTTGAATTTTTAGGTTTCACTCTGTTTTCTGCTATATAGATAGATGTCTTTGAAACTCTAAATCAAACACGGTTTGTGCTAGCTCCGTGAAACTTGACAAAATGAAGTAGTTCTAAGTTCTATCTCTATGGTTTGTTTCCTCTTGAAGTACCCCATGCAGAGACTGGCGAAGAACACTTTCGTTTGAAAGGGGTTGCCAAGCTTCCAAAAAAATACTCGTTTGCTGAAATCTCAGCAAACATTTTTTCACCAAATCTTGATGATACTTGGTGGTAATGATCAGTTCACTAAGCCCACTTGGCTGCCCAACTTTCACTCTTCTAGGTTCAAGCATTCGTTTCCAGTAACAGTTTGAATTTTTAGGTTTCACTCTGTTTTCTGCTATATAGATAGATGTGTTTGAAACTCTAAATCAAACACGGTTTGTGCTAGCTCCGTGAAACTTGACAAAATGAAGTAGTTCTAAGTTCTATCTCTATTTTTTGTTTCCTCTTGAAGTACCCCATGCAGAGACTGGCGAAGAACACTTTCGTTTGAAAGGGGTTGCCAAGCTTCCAAAAAACTACTCGTTTGCTGAAATCTCAGCAAACATTTTTTCACCAAATCTTGATGATACTTGGTGGTAATGATCAGTTCACTAATCCCACTTGGCTGCCCAAATTTTATTCTTCTAGGTTGAAGCTTTCGTTTCCAGTAACAGTTTGAATTTTTAGGTTTCACTCTGTTTTCTGCTATATAGATAGATGTGTTTGAAACTCTAAATCAAACCCGGTTTGTGCTAGCTCCTTGAAACTTGACCAAATGAAGTAGTTCTAAGTTCTATCTCTATGGTTTGTTTCCTCTTGAAGTACCCCATGCAGAGACTGGCGAAAAACACTTTCGTTTGAAAGGGGTTGCCAAGCTTCCAAAAAACTACTAGTTTGCTGAAATCTCAGCAAACATTTTTTCACCAAATCTTGATGATACTTGGTGGTAATGATCAGTTCACTAATCCTACTTTTCTGCCCAATTTTTATTCTTCTAGGTTGAAGCATTCGTTTCCAGTAACAGTTTGAATTTTTAGGTTTCACTCTGTTTTCTCCTACATAGATAGATGTGTTTGGAATTCTAAATCAAACACGGTTTGTGCTAGCTCCTTGAAACTTGACCAATGAATTAGTTCTAAGTTCTATCTCTATGGTTTGTTTCCTCTTGAAGTACCCCATGCAGAGACTGGCGAAAAACACTTTCGTTTGAAAGGGGTTGCCAAGCTTCCAAAAAACTACTAGTTTGCTGAAATCTCAGCAAACATTTTTTCACCAAATCTTGATGATACTTGGTGGTAATGATCAGTTCACTAGTCCCACTTGGCTGCCCAACTTTCACTCTTCTAGGTTCAAGCGTTCGTTTCCAGTAACAGTTTGAATTTTTAGGTTTCACTCTGTTTTCTGCTATATAGATAGATGTGTTTGAAACTCTAAATCAAACACGGTTTGTGCTAGCTCCGTGAAACTTGACAAAATGAAGTAGTTCTAAGTTCTATCTCTATGGTTTGTTTCCTCTTGAAGTACCCCATGCAGAGACTGGTGAAGAACACTTTCGTTTGAAAGGGGTTGCCAAGCTTCCAAAAAACTACTAGTTTGCTGAAATCTCAGCAACCATTTTTTCACCAAATCTTGATGATACTTGGTGGTAATGATCAGTTCACTAAGCCCACTTGGCTGCCCAATTTTCACTCTTCTATTTTCAAGGGTTCGTTTCCAGTAACACTTTGAATTTTTAGGTTTCACACTGTTTTCTGCTATATAGATAGATGTGTTTGAAACTCTAAATCAAACACGGTTTGTGCTAGCTCCTTGAAACTTGACCAAATGAAGTAGTTCTAAGTTCTATATCTATTGTTTGTTTCCTCTTGAAATACCCCATGCAGAGACTGGCGAAAAACACTTTCGTTTTAAAGGGGTTGCCAAGCTTCCAAAAGACTACTAGTTTGCTGAAATCTCAGCAACCGTTTTTTCACCAAAACTTGATGATACTTGGTGGTAATGATCAGTTCACTAAGCCCACTTGGCTGCCCAATTTTTACTCTTCTAGGTTCAAGCGTTCGTTTCCAGTAACACTTTGAAATTTTAGGTTTCACTCTGTTTTCTGCTATATAGATAGATGTCTTTGAAACTCTAAATCAAACACGGTGTGTGCTAGCTCCTTGAAACTTGACAAAATGAAGTAGTTGTTAGTTCTATCGCTATGGTTTTTTTCCTCTTGAAGTACCCAATGCAGAGACTGGCAAAAAACACTTTCGTTTGAAAGGGGTTGCCAAGCTTCCAAAAAACTGCTAGTTTGCTGAAATCTCAGCAAACATTTTTTCACCAAATCTTGATGATACTTGGTGGTACTGATCATTTCACTAATCCCACTTGGCTGCCCAAATTTTATTCTTCTAGGTTGAAGCTTTCGTTTCCAGTGACTGTTTGAATTTTTAGGTTTCACTCTGTTTTCTCCAACATAGATAGCTGTGTTTGGAATTCTAAATCAAACACGGTTTGTGCTAGCTCCTTGAAACTTGACCAAATGAAGTAGTTCTAAGTTCTATCTCTATGGTTTGTTTCCTCTTGAAGTAATCCATGCAGAGACTGGCGAAAAACACTTTCGTTTGAAAGGGGTTGCCAAGCTTCCAAAAAACTACTCATTTGCTGAAATCTCAGCAAATATTTTTCACCAAATCTTGATGATACTTGGTGGTAATGATCAGTTCACTAATCCCACTTGCCTCCCAACTTCCACTCTTCTAGGTTCAAGCGTTCGTTTCCAGTAACAGTTTGAATTTTTAGGTTTCACTCTGTTTTCTGCTATATAGATAGATGTGTTTGAAACTCTAAATCAAACACGGTTTGTGCTAGCTCCGTGAAACTTGACAAAATGAAGTAGTTCTAAGTTCTATCTCTATGGTTTGTTTCCTCTTAAAGTACCCCATGCAGAGACTGGCGAATAACACTTTCGTTTGAAAGGGGGTTGCCAAGCTTCCAAAAAACTACTCGTTTGCTGAAATCTCAGCAAACATTTTTTCACCAAATCTTGATGATACTTGGTGGTAATGATCAGTTCACTAAGCCCACTTGGCTGCCCAACTTTCACTCTTCTAGGTTCAAGCGTTCGTTTCCAGTAACAGTTTGAATTTTTAGGTTTCACTCTGTTTTCTGCTATATAGATAGATGTCTTTGAAACTCTAAATCAAACACGGTTTGTGCTAGCTCCGTGAAACTTGACAAAATGAAGTAGTTCTAAGTTCTATCTCTATGGTTTGTTTCCTCTTGAAGTACCCCATGCAGAGACTGGCGAAGAACACTTTCGTTTGAAAGGGGTTGCCAAGCTTCCAAAAAACTACTCGTTTGCTGTAATCTCAGCAAACATTTTTTCACCAAATCTTGATGATACTTGGTGGTAATGATCAGTTCACTAATCCACTTGGCTGCCCAAATTTTATTCTTCTAGGTTGAAGCTTTCGTTTCCAGTAACAGTTTGAATTTTTAGGTTTCACTCTGTTTTCTGCTATATAGATAGATGTTTTGAAACTCTAAATCAAACCCGGTTTGTGCTAGCTCCTTGAAACTTGACCAAATGAAGTAGTTCTAAGTTCTATCTCTATGGTTTGTTTCCTCTTGAAGTACCCCATGCAGAGACTGGCGAAGAACACTTTCGTTTGAAAGGGGTTGCCAATCTTCCAAAAAACTACTCGTTTGCTGAAATCTCAGCAAACATTTTTTCACCAAATCTTGATGATACTTGGTGGTAATGATCAGTTCACTAATCCCACTTGGCTGCCCAAATTTTATTCTTCTAGGTTGAAGCTTTCGTTTCCAGTAACAGTTTGAATTTTTAGGTTTCACTCTGTTTTCTGCTATATAGATAGATGTGTTTGAAACTCTAAATCAAACCCGGTTTGTGCTAGCTCCTTGAAACTTGACCAAATGAAGTAGTTCTAAGTTCTATCTCTATGGTTTGTTTCCTCTTGAAGTACCCCATGCAGAGACTGGCGAAAAACACTTTCGTTTGAAAGGGGTTGCCAAGCTTCCAAAAAACTACTAGTTTGCTGAAATCTCAGCAAACATTTTTTCACCAAATCTTGATGATACTTGGTGGTAATGATCAGTTCACTAATCCCACTTGGCTGCCCAATTTTTATTCTTCTAGGTTGAAGCATTCGTTTCCAGTAACAGTTTGAATTTTTAGGTTTCACTCTGTTTTCTCCTACATAGATAGATGTGTTTGGAATTCTAAATCAAACACGGTTTGTGCTAGCTCCTTGAAACTTGACCAATGAAGTAGTTCTAAGTTCTATCTCTATGGTTTGTTTCCTCTTGAAGTACCCCATGCAGAGACTGGCGAAAAACACTTTCGTTTGAAAGGGGTTGCCAAGCTTCCAAAAAACTACTAGTTTGCTGAAATCTCAGCAAACATTTTTTCACCAAATCTTGATGATACTTGGTGGTAATGATCAGTTCACTAGTCCCACTTGGCTGCCCAACTTTCACTCTTCTAGGTTCAAGCGTTCGTTTCCAGTAACAGTTTGAATTTTTAGGTTTCACTCTGTTTTCTGCTATATAGATAGATGTGTTTGAAACTCTAAATCAAACACGGTTTGTGCTAGCTCCGTGAAACTTGACAAAATGAAGTAGTTCTAAGTTCTATCTCTATGGTTTGTTTCCTCTTGAAGTACCCCATGCAGAGACTGGTGAAGAACACTTTCGTTTGAAAGGGGTTGCCAAGCTTCCAAAAAACTACTAGTTTGCTGAAATCTCAGCAACCATTTTTTCACCAAATCTTGATGATACTTGGTGGTAATGATCAGTTCACTAATCCCACTTGGCTGTCCAAATTTTATTCTTCTAGGTTGAAGCTTTCGTTTCCAGTGACTGTTTGAATTTTTAGGATTCACTCTGTTTTCTCCAACATAGATAGCTGTGTTTGGAATTCTAAATCAAAGACGGTTTGTGCTAGCTCCTTGAAACTTGACCAAATGAAGTAGTTCTAAGTTCTATCTCTATGGTTTGTTTCCTCTTGAAGTACCCCATGCAGAGACTGGCGAAAAACACTTTCGTTTGAAAGGGGTTGCCAAGCTTCCAAAAAACTACTAGTTTGCTGAAATCTCAGCAAACATTTTTTCACCAAATCTTGATGATACTTGGTGGTAATGATCAGTTCACTAAGCCCACTTAGCTGCCCAACTTTCACTCCTCTAGGTTCAAGCGTTCGTTTCCATTAACAGTTTGAATTTTTAGGTTTCACTCTGTTTTCTGCTATATAGATAGATGTGTTTGAAACTCTAAATCAAACACGGTTTGTGCTAGCTCCTTGAAACTTGACAAAATGAAATAGTTTTAAGTTCTATCTCTATGGTTTTTTTCCTCTTGAAGTACCCCATGCAGAATCTGGCGAAAAACACTTTCGTTTGAAAGGGTTGCCAAGCTTCCAAAAACTACTCGTTTGCTGAAATCTCAGCAAACATTTTTTCACCAAATCTTGATGATACTTGGTGGTAATGATCAGTTCACTAATCCCACTTGGCTGCCCAACTTTCACACTTCTAGGTTCAAGCATTCGTTTCCAGTAACAGTTTGAATTTTTAGGTTTCACTCTGTTTTCTGCTATATAGATAGATATGTTTGAAACTCTAAATCAAACACGGTTTGTGCTAGCTCCGTGAAACTTGACAAAATGAAGTAGTTCTAAGTTCTATCTCTATGGTTTGTTTCCTCTTGAAGTACACCATGCAGAGACTGGCGAAGAACACTTTCGTTTGAAAGGGGTTGCCAAGCTTCCAAGAAACTACTAGTTTGCTGAAATCTCAGCAACCATTTTTTCACCAAATCTTGATGATACTTGGTGGTAATGATCAGTTCACTAAGCCCACTTGGCTGCCCAATTTTCACTCTTCTAGGTTCAAGCGTTCGTTTCCAGTAACACTTTGAATGTTTAGGTTTCACTCTGTTTTCTGCTATATAGATAGATGTGTTTGAAACTCTAAATCAAACACGGTTTGTGCTAGCTCCTTGAAACTTGACCAAATGAAGTAGTTCTAAGTTCTATCTCTATGGTTTGTTTCTCTTGAAGTACCCCATGCAGAGACTGGCGAAAAACACTTTCGTTTGAAAGGGGTTGCCAAGCTTCCAAAAAACTACTCGTTTGCTGAAATCTCAGCAAATATTTTTTCACCAAATCTTGATGATACTTGGTGGTAATGATCAGTTCACTAATCCCACTTGGCTGCCCAACTTTCACTCTTCTAGGTTCAAGCGTTCGTTTCCAGTAACAGTTTGAATTTTTAGGTTTCACTCTGTTTTCTCCTACATAGATAGCTGTGTTTGGAATTCTAAATCAAACACGGTTTGTGCTAGCTCCTTGAAACTTGACAAAATGAAGTAGTTCTAAGTTCTATCTCTATGGTTTGTTTCCTCTTGAAGTACCCCATGCAGAGACTGGCGAAAAACACTTTCATTTGAAAGGGGTTGCCAAGCTTCCAAAAAACTATTCGTTTGCTGAAATCTCAGCAAACATTTTTTCACCAAATCTTGATGATACTTGGTGGTAATGATCAGTTCACTAAGCCCACTTGGCTGCCCAATTTTCACTCTTCTAGGTTCAAGCGTTCGTTTCCAGTAACACTTTGAAATTTTAGGTTTCACTCTGTTTTCTGCTATATAGATAGATGTGTTTGAAACTCTAAATCAAACACGGTTTGTGCTAGCTCCGTGAAACTTGACAAAATGAAGTAGTTCTAAGTTCTATCTCTATGGTTTGTTTCCTCTTGAAGTACCCCATGCAGAGACTGGCGAAGAACACTTTTGTTTGAAAGGGGTTGCCAAGCTTCCAAAAAACTACTCGTTTGCTGAAATCTCAGCAAACATTTTTTCACCAAATCTTGATGATACTTGGTGGTAATGATCAGTTCACTAAGCCCACTTGTCTGCCCAACTTTCACTCTTCTAGTTTCAAGCGTTCATTTCCAGTAACACTTTGAATTTTTAGGTTTCACTCTGTTTTCTGCTATATAGATAGATGTGTTTGAAACTCTAAATCAAACACGGTTTGTGCTAGCTCCGTGAAACTTGACAAAATGAAGTAGTTCTAAGTTCTATCTCTATGGTTTGTTTCCTCTTGAAGTACCCCATGCAGAGACTGGCGAAAAACACTTTCGTTTGAAAGGGGTTGCCAAGCTTCCAAAAAACTACTCGTTTGCTGAAATCTCAGCAAACATTTTTTCACCAAATCTTGATGATACTTGGTGGTAATGATCAGTTCACTAAGCCCACTTGGCTGCCCAATTTTCACTCTTCTAGGTTCAAGCGTTCGTTTCCAGTAACACTTTGAATTTTTAGGTTTCACTCTGTTTTCTGCTATATAGATAGATGTGTTTGAAACTCTAAATCAAACACGGTTTGTGCTAGCTCCGTGAAACTTGACAAAATGAAGTAGTTCTAAGTTCTATCTCTATGGTTTGTTTCCTCTTGAAGTACCCCATGCAGAGACTGGCGAAGAACACTTTCGTTTGAAAGGGGTTGCCAAGCTTCCAAAAAACTACTAGTTTGCTGAAATCTCAGCAAACATTTTTTCACCAAATCTTGATGATACTTGGTGGTAATGATCAGTTCACTAATCCCACTTGGCTGCCCAACTTTTATTCTTCAAGGTTGAAGCTTTCGTTTCCAGTGACTGTTTGAATTTTTAGGTTTCACTCTGTTTTCTCCTACATAGATAGCTGTGTTTGGAATTCTAAATCAAACACGGTTTGTGCTAGCTCCTTGAAACTTGACAAAATGAAGTGGTTCTAAGTTCTATCTCTATGGTTTGTTTCCTCTTAAAGTACCCCATGGAGAGACTGGCGAAGAACACTTTCGTTTGAAAGGGGTTGCCAAGCTTCCAAAAAACTACTAGTTTGCTGAAATCTCAGCAAACATTTTTTCACCAAATCTTGATGATACTTGGTGGTAATGATCAGTTCACTAAGCCCACTTGGCTGCCCAATTTTCACTCTTCTAAGTTCAAGGGTTCGTTTCCAGTAACACTTTGAATTTTTAGGTTTCACTCTGTTTTCTGCTATATAGATAGATGTGTTTGAAACTCTAAATCAAACACGGTTTGTGCTAGCTCCTTGAAACTTGACCAAATGAAGTAGTTCTAAGTTCTATCTCTATGGTTTGTTTCCTCTTGAAGTACCCCATGCAGAGACTGGCGAAAAACACTTTTGTTTTAAAGGGGTTGCCAAGCTTCCAAAAAACTACTAGTTTGCTAAAATCTCAGCAAACATTTTTTCACCAAAACTTGATGATACTTGGTGGTAATGATCAGTTCACTAAGCCCACTAGGCTGCCCAATTTTTACTCTTCTAGGTTCAAGCGTTCGTTTCCAGTAACACTTTGAATTTTTAGGTTTCACTCTGTTTTCTGCTATATAGATAGATGTGTTTGAAACTCTAAATCAAACACGGTTTGTGCTAGCTCCTTGAAACTTGACAAAATGAAGTACTTCTAAGTTCTATCTCTATGGTTTGTTTCCTCTTGAAGTACCCCATGCAGAGACTGGCGAAGAACACTTTCGTTTGAAAGGGGTTGCCAAGCTTCCAAAAAACTAATCGTTTGCTGAAATGTCAGCAAACATTTTTTCACCAAATCCTGATGATACTTGGTGGTAATGATCAGTTCACTAATCCCACTTGGCTGCCCAACTTTCACTCTTCTAGGTTTAAGCGTTCGTTTCCAGTAACAGTTTGAATTTTTAGGTTTCACTCTGTTTTCTGCTATATAGATAGATGTCTTTGAAACTCTAAATCAAACACGGTTTGTGCTAGCTCCGTGAAACTTGACAAAATGAAGTAGTTCTAAGTTCTATCTCTATGGTTTGTTTCCTCTTGAAGTACCCCATGCAGAGACTGGCGAAAAACACTTTCGTTTGAAAGGGGTTGCCAAGCTTCCAAAAAACTACTAGTTTGCTGAAATCTCAGCAAACATTTTTTCACCAAATCTTGATGATACTTGGTGGTAATGATCAGTTCACTAAGCCCACTTGGCTGCCCAATTTTTACTCTTCTAGGTTGAAGCGTTCGTTTCCAGTAACACTTTGAAATTTTAGGTTTCAGTCTGTTTTCTGCTATATAGATAGATGTCTTTGAAACTCTAAATCAAACACGGTTTGTGCTAGCTCCTTGAAACTTGACAAAATGAAGTAGTTGTAAGTTCTATCTCTATGGTTTGTTTCCTCTTGAAGTACCCCATGCAGAGACTGGCGAAAAAAACTTTCGTTTGAAAGGGGTTGCCAAGCTTCCAAAAAACTACTCGTTTGCTGAAATCTCAGCAAACATTTTTTCACCAAATCTTGATGATACCTGGTGGTAATGATCAGTTCACTAATCCCACTTGGCTGCCCATTTTTTATTCTTCTAGGTTGAAGCATTCGTTTCCAGTAACAGTTTGAATTTTTAGGTTTCACTCTGTTTTCTCCTACATAGATAGCTGTGTTTGGAATTCTAAATCAAACACGGTTTGTGCTAGCTCCTTGAAACTTGACCAAATGAAGTAGTTCTAAGTTCTATCTCTATGGTTTGTTTCCTCTTGAAGTACCCCATGCAGAGACTGGCGAAAAACACTTTCGTTTGAAAGGGGTTGCCAAGCTTCCAAAAAACTACTAGTTTGCTGAAATCTCAGCAAACATTTTTTCACCAAATCTTGATGATACTTGGTGGTAATGATCAGTTCACTAATCCCACTTGGCTGCCCCAATTTTTTTCTTCTAGGTTGAAGCTTTCGTTTCCAGTGACTGTTTGAATTTTTAGGTTTCACTCTGTTTTCTCCAACATAGATAGCTGTGTTTGGAATTCTAAATCAAACACGGTTTGTGCTAGCTCCTTGAAACTTGACCAAATGAAGTAGTTCTAAGTTCTATCTCTATGGTTTGTTTCCTCTTGAAGTACCCCATGCAGAGACTGGCGAAGAACACTTTCGTTTGAAAGGGGTTGCCAAGCTTCCAAAAAACTACTCGTTTGCTGATATCTCAGCAAACATTTTTTCAACAAATCTTGATGATACTTGGTGGTAATGATCAGTTCACTAAGCCCACTTGGCTGCCCAATTTTCACTCTTCTAGGTTCAAGCGTTCGTTTCCAGTAACACTTTGAATTTTTAGGTTTCACTCTTTTTTCTGCTATATAGATAGATGTGTTTGAAACTCTAAATCAAACACGGTTTGTGCTAGCTCCTTGAAACTTGACCAAATGAAGTAGTTCTAAGTTCTATCTCTATGGTTTGTTTCCTCTTGAAGTACCCCATGCAGAGACTGGCGAAAAACACTTTTGTTTTAAAGGGGTTGCCAAGCTTCCAAAAAACTACTAGTTTGCTGAAATCTCAGCAAACATTTTTTCACCAAAACTTGATGATACTTGGTGGTAATGATCAGTTCACTAAGCCCACTAGGCTGCCCAAATTTTACTCTTCTAGGTTCAAGCGTTCGTTTCCAGTAACACTTTGAATTTTTAGGTTTCACTCTGTTTTCTGCTATATAGATAGATGTGTTTGAAACTCTAAATCAAACACGGTTTGTGCTAGCTCCTTGAAACTTGACAAAATGAAGTACTTCTAAGTTCTATCTCTATGGTTTGTTTCCTCTTGAAGTACCCCATTCAGAGACTGGCGAAAAACACTTTCGTTTGAAAGGGGTTGCCAAGCTTCCAAAAAACTACTAGTTTGCTGAAATCTCAGCAAACATTTTTTCACCAAATCTTGATGATACTTGGTGGTAATGATCAGTTCACTAATCCCACTTGGCTGCCCAACTTTCACTCTTCTAGGTTCAAGCGTTCGTTTCCAGTAACAGTTTGAAGTTTTAGGTTTCACTCTGTTTTCTGCTATATAGATAGATGTGTTTGAAACTCTAAATCAAACACGGTTTGTGCTAGCTCCGTGAAACTTGACAAAATGAAGTAGTTCTAAGTTCTATCTCTATGGTTTGTTTCCTCTTGAAGTACCCCATGCAGAGACTGGCGAAGAACACTTTCGTTTGAAAGGGGTTGCCAAGCTTCCAAAAAACTACTCGTTTGCTGAAATCTCAGCAAACATTTTTTCACCAAATCTTGATGATACTTGGTGGTAATGATCAGTTCACTAATCCCACTTGGCTGCCCAACTTTCACTCTTCTAGGTTCAAGCGTTCGTTTCCAGTAACAGTTTGAATTTTTAGGTTTCACTCTGTTTTCTGCTATATAGATAGATGTGTTTGAAACTCTAAATCAAACACGGTTTGTGCTAGCTCCTTGAAACTTGACAAAATGAAGTAGTTCTAAGTTCTATCTCTATGGTTTGTTTCCTCTTGAAGTACCCCATGCAGAGACTGGCGAAAAACACTTTCGTTTGAAAGGGGTTGCCAAGCTTCCAAAAAACTACTCGTCTGCTGAAATCTCAGCAAACATTTTTTCACCAAATCTTGATGATACTTGGTGGTAATGATCAGTTCACTAAGCCCACTTGGCTGCCCAATTTTCACTCTTCTAGGTTCAATCGTTCGTTTCCAGTAACACTTTGAATTTTTAGGTTTCACTTTATTTTCTGCTATATAGATAGATGTGTTTGAAACTCTAAATCAAACACGGTTTGTGCTAGCTCCTTGAAACTTGAGCAAATGAAGTAGTTCTAAGTTCTATCTCTATGGTTTGTTTCCTCTTGAAGTACCCCATGCAGAGACTGGCGAAGAACACTTTCGTTTGAAAGGGGTTGCCAAGCTTCCAAAATCTACTCGTTTGCTGAAATCTCAGCAAACATTTATTCACCAAATCTTGATGATACTTGGTGGTAATGATCAGTTCACTAAGCCCACTTGGCTGCCCAACTTTCACTCTTCTAGGTTCAAGCGTTCGTTTCCAGTAACAGTTTGAATTTTTAGGTTTCACTCTGTTTTCTGCTATATAGATAGATGTGTTTGAAACTCTAAATCAAACACGGTTTGTGCTAGCTCCTTGAAACTTGACAAAATGAAGTAGTTCTAAGTTCTATCTCTATGGTTTGTTTCCTCTTGAAGTACCCCATGCAGAGACTGGCGAAAAACACTTTCGTTTGAAAGGGGTTGCCATGCTTCCAAAAAACTACTCGTCTGCTGAAATCTCAGCAAACATTTTTTCACCAAATCTTGATGATACTTGGTGGTAATGATCAGTTCACTAATCCCACTTGGCGCCCAACTTTCACTCTTCTAGGTTCAAGCGTTCGTTTCCAGTAACAGTTTGAAGTTTTAGGTTTCACTCTGTTTTCTGCTATATAGATAGATGTGTTTGAAACTCTAAATCAAACACGGTTTGTGCTAGCTCCGTGAAACTTGACAAAATGAAGTAGTTCTAAGTTCTATCTCTATGGTTTGTTTCCTCTTGAAGTACCCCATGCAGAGACTGGCGAAGAACACTTTCGTTTGAAAGGGGTTGCCAAGCTTCCAAAAAACTACTCGTTTGCTGAAATCTCAGCAAACATTTTTTCACCAAATCTTGATGATACTTGGTGGTAATGATCAGTTCACTAAGCCCACTTGGCTGCCCAATTTTCACTCTTCTAGATTCAAGCGTTCGTTTCCAGTAACAGTTTGAATTCTTAGGTTTCACTCTGTTTTCTGCTATAAAGATAGATGTGTTTGAAACTCTAAATCAAACACGGTTTGTGCTAGCTCCGTGAAACTTGACAAAATGAAGTAGTTCTAAGTTCTATCTCTATGGTTTGTTTCCTCTTGAAGTACCCCATGCAGAGACTGGCGAAGAACACTTTCGTTTGAAAGGGGTTGCCAAGCTTCCAAAAAACTACTCGTTTGCTGAAATCTCAGCAAACATTTTTTCACCAAATCTTGATGATACTTGGTGGTAATGATCAGTTCACTAATCCCACTTGGCTGCCCAACTTTCACTCTTCTAGGTTCAAGCGTTCGTTTCCAGTAACAGTTTGAATTTTTAGGTTTCACTCTGTTTTCTGCTATATAGATAGATGTGTTTGAAACTCTAAATCAAACACGGTTTGTGCTAGCTCCTTGAAACTTGACAAAATGAAGTAGTTCTAAGTTCTATCTCTATGGTTTGTTTCCTCTTGAAGTACCCCATGCAGAGACTGGCGAAAAACACTTTCGTTTGAAAGGGGTTGCCAAGCTTCCAAAAAACTACTCGTCTGCTGAAATCTCAGCAAACATTTTTTCACCAAATCTTGATGATACTTGGTGGTAATGATCAGTTCACTAAGCCCACTTGGCTGCCCAATTTTCACTCTTCTAGGTTCAAGCGTTCGTTTCCAGTAACACTTTGAATTTTTAGGTTTCACTTTGTTTTCTGCTATATAGATAGATGTGTTTGAAACTCTAAATCAAACACGGTTTGTGCTAGCTCCTTGAAACTTGAGCAAATGAAGTAGTTCTAAGTTCTATCTCTATGGTTTGTTTCCTCTTGAAGTACCCCATGCAGAGACTGGCGAAGAACACTTTCGTTTGAAAGGGGTTGCCAAGCTTCCAAAAAACTACTCGTTTGCTGAAATCTCAGCAAACATTTTTTCACCAAATCTTGATGATACTTGGTGGTAATGATCAGTTCACTAATCCCACTTGGCTGCCCAACTTTCACTCTTCTAGGTTCAAGCGTTCGTTTCCAGTAACAGTTTGAAGTTTTAGGTTTCACTCTGTTTTCTGCTATATAGATAGATGTGTTTGAAACTCTAAATCAAACACGGTTTGTGCTAGCTCCTTGAAACTTGAGCAAATGAAGTAGTTCTAAGTTCTATATCTATGGTTTGTTTCCTCTTGAAGTACCCCATGCAGAGACTGGCGAAGAACACTTTCGTTTGAAAGGGGTTGCCAAGCTTCCAAAAAACTACTCGTTTGCTGAAATCTCAGCAAACATTTTTTCACCAAATCTTGATGATACTTGGTGGTAATGATCAGTTCACTAAGCCCACTTGGCTGCCCAATTTTCACTCTTCTAGGTTCAAGCGTTCGTTTCCAGTAACACTTTGAATTTTTAGGTTTCACTCTGTTTTCTGCTATATAGATAGATGTGTTTGAAACTCTAAATCAAACACGGTTTGTGCTAGCTCCGTGAAACTTGACAAAATGAAGTAGTTCTAAGTTCTATCTCTATGGTTTGTTTCCTCTTGAAGTACCCCATGCAGAGACTGGCGAAGAACACTTTCGTTTGAAAGGGGTTGCCAAGCTTCCAAAAAACTACTAGTTTGCTGACATCTCAGCAAACATTTTTTCACCAAATCTTGATGATACTTGGTGGTAATGATCAGTTCACTAATCCCACTTGGCTGCCCAACTTTCACTCTTCTAGGTTCAAGCGTTCGTTTCCAGTAACAGTTTGAATTTTTAGGTTTCACTCTGTTTTCTGCTATATAGATAGATGTCTTTGAAAATGTAAATCAAACACGGTTTGTGCTAGCTCCGTGAAACTTGACAAAATGAAGTAGTTCTAAGTTCTATCTGTATGGTTTGTTTCCTCTTGAAGTACCCCATGCAGAGACTGGCGAAGAACACTTTCGTTTGAAAGGGGTTGCCAAGCTTCCAAAAAACTACTAGTTTGCTGAAATCTCAGCAAGCTTTTTTTCACCAAATCTTGATGATACTTGGTGGTAATGATCAGTTCACTAATCCCACTTGGCTACCCAAATTTTATTCTTCTAGGTTGAAGCTTTCGTTTCCAGTGACTGTTTGAATTTTTAGGTTTCACTCTGTTTTCTCCTACATAGATAGCTGTGTTTGGAATTCTAAATCAAACACGGTTTGTGCTAGCTCCTTGAAACTTGACCAAATGAAGTAGTTCTAAGTTCTATCTCTATGGTTTGTTTCCTCTTGAAGTACCCCATGCAGAGACTGGCGAAAAACACTTTCGTTTGAAAGGGGTTGCCAAGCTTCCAAAAAACTACTAGTTTGCTGAAATCTCAGCAAACATTTTTTCACCAAAACTTGATGATACTTGGGGTAATGATCAGGTCACTAAGGCCACTTGGCTGCCCAATTTTCACTCTTCTAGGTTCAAGCGTTCGTTTCCAGTAACAGTTTGAATTTTTAGGTTTCACTCTGTTTTCTGCTATATAGATAGATGTGTTTGAAACTCTAAATCAAACACGGTTTGTGCTAGCTCCGTGAAACTTGACAAAATGAAGTAGTTCTAAGTTCTATCTCTATGGTTTGTTTCCTCTTGAAGTACCCCATGCAGAGACTGGCGAAGAACACTTTCGTTTGAAAGGGGTTGCCAAGCTTCCAAAAAACTACTCGTTTGCTGAAATCTCAGCAAACATTTTTTCACCAAATCTTGATGATACTTGGTGTTAATGATCAGTTCACTAAGCCCACTTGGCTGCCCAATTTTTACTCTTCTAGGTTCAAGCGTTCGTTTCCAGTAACACTTTGAAATTTAGGTTTCACTCTGTTTTCTGCTATATAGATAGATGTGTTTGAAACTGTAAATCAAACACGGTTTGTGCTAGCTCCTTGAAACTTGACAAAATGAAGTAGTTGTTAGTTCTATCTCTATGGTTTTTTTCCTCTTGAAGTACCCCGTGCAGAGACTGGCGAAAAACACTTTCGTTTGAAAGGGGTTGCCAAGCTTCCAAAAAACTACTAGTTTGCTGAAATCTCAGCAAACATTTTTTCACCAAATCTTGATGATACTTGGTGGTAATGATCAGTTCACTAATCCCACTTGGCTGCCCAACTTTCACTCTTCTAGGTTCAAGCGTTCGTTTCCAGTAACAGTTTGAATTTTTAGGTTTCACTCTGTTTTCTGCTATATAGATAGATGTGTTTGAAACTCTAAATCAAACACGGTTTGTGCTAGCTCCGTGAAACTTGACAAAATGAAGTAGTTCTAAGTTCTATCTCTATGGTTTGTTTCCTCTTGAAGTACCCCATGCAGAGACTGGCGAAGAACACTTTCGTTTGAAAGGGGTTGCCAAGCTTCCAAAAAACTACTCGTTTGCTGAAATCTCAGCAAACATTTTTTCACCAAATCTTGATGATACTTGGTGGTAATGATCAGTTCACTAAGCCCACTTGGCTGCCCAATTTTCACTCTTCTAGGTTCAAGCGTTCGTTTCCAGTAACACTTTGAATTTTTAGGTTTCACTCTGTTTTCTGCTATATAGATAAATGTGTTTGAAACTCTAAATCAAACACGGTTTGTGCTAGCTCCTTGAAACTTGACCAAATGAAGTAGTCCTATGTTCTATCTCTATGGTTTGTTTCCTCTTGAAGTACCCCATGCAGAGACTGGCGAAAAACACTTTCGTTTTAAAGGGGTTGCCAAGCTTCCAAAAAACTACTCGTTTGCTGAAATCTCAGCAAACATTTTTTCACCAAATCTTGATGATACTTGGTGGTAATGATCAGTTCACTAAGCCCACTTGGCTGCCCAATTTTTACTCTTCTAGGTTCAAGCGTTCGTTTCCAGTAACACTTTGAAATTTTAGGTTTCACTCTGTTTTCTGCTATATAGATAGATGTGTTTGAAACTGTAAATCAAACACGGTTTGTGCTAGCTCCTTGAAACTTGACAAAATGAAGTAGTTGTTAGTTCTATCTCTATGGTTTTTTTCCTCTTGAAGTACCCCATGCAGAGACTGGCGAAAAACACTTTCGTTTGAAAGGGGTTGCCAAGCTTCCAAAAAACTACACGTTTGCTGAAATCTCAGCAAATATTTTTTCACCAAATCTTGATGATACTTGGTGGTAATGATCAGTTCACTAATCCCACTTGGCTGCCCAACTTTCACTCTTCTAGGTTCAAGCGTTCGTTTCCAGTAACAGTTTGAATTTTTAGGTTTCACTCTGTTTTCTGCTATATAGATAGATGTGTTTGAAACTCTAAATCAAACACGGTTTGTGCTAGCTCCGTGAAACTTGACAAAATGAAGTAGTTCTAAGTTCTATCTCTATGGTTTGTTTCCTCTTGAAGTACCCCATGCAGAGACTGGCGAAGAACACTTTCATTTGAAAGGGGTTGCCAAGCTTCCAAAAAACTACTCGTTTGCTGAAATCTCAGCAAACATTTTTTCACCAAATCTTGATGATACTTGGTGGTAATGATCAGTTCACTAAGCCCACTTGGCTGCCCAATTTTCACTCTTCTAGGTTCAAGCGTTCGTTTCCAGTAACACTTTGAATTTTTAGGTTTCACTCTGTTTTCTGCTATATAGATAAATGTGTTTGAAACTCTAAATCAAACACGGTTTGTGCTAGCTCCTTGAAACTTGACCAAATGAAGTAGTCCTATGTTCTATCTCTATGGTTTGTTTCCTCTTGAAGTACCCCATGCAGAGACTGGCGAAAAACACTTTCGTTTGAAAGGGGATGCCAAGCTTCCAAAAAAATACTCGTTTGCTGAAATCTCAGCAAACATTTTTTCACCAAAACTTGATGATACTTGGTGGTAATGATCAGTTCACTAAGCCCACTTGGCTGCCCAATTTTTACTCTTCTAGGTTCAAGCGTTCGTTTCCAGTAACACTTTGAAATTTTAGGTTTCACTCTGTTTTCTGCTATATAGATAGATGTGTTTGAAACTCTAAATCAAACACGGTTTGTGCTAGCTCCTTGAAACTTGACAAAATGAAGTAGTTGTTAGTTCTATCTCTATGGTTTTTTTCCTCTTGAAGTACCCCATGCAGAGACTGGCGAAAAACACTTTCGTTTGAAAGGGGTTGCCAAGCTTCCAAAAAACTACACGTTTGCTGAAATCTCAGCAAACATTTTTTCACCAAATCTTGATGATACTTGGTGGTAATGATCAGTTCACTAATCCCACTTGACTGCCCAACTTTCACTCTTCTAGGTTCAAGCGTTCGTTTCCAGTAACAGTTTGAATTTTTAGGTTTCACTCTTTTTTCTGCTATATAGATAGATGTGTTTGAAACTCTAAATCAAACACGGTTTGTGCTAGCTCCGTGAAACTTGACAAAATGAAGTAGTTCTAAGTTCTATCTCTATGGTTTGTTTCCTCTTGAAGTACCCCATGCAGAGACGGGCGAAGAACACTTTCATTTGACAGGGGTTGACAAGCTTCCAAAAAACTACTCGTTTGCTGAAATCTCAGCAAACATTTTTTCACCAAATCTTGATGATACTTGGTGGTAATGATCAGTTCACTAAGCCCACTTGGCTGCCCAATTTTCACTCTTCTAGGTTCAAGCGTTCGTTTCCAGTAACACTTTGAATTTTTAGGTTTCACTCTGTTTTCTGCTATATAGATAAATGTGTTTGAAACTCTAAATCAAACACGGTTTGTGCTAGCTCCTTGAAACTTGACCAAATGAAGTAGTCCTATGTTCTATCTCTATGGTTTGTTTCTTCTTGAACTACCCCATGCAGAGACTGGCGAAAAACACTTTCGTTTGAAAGGGGTTGCCAAGCTTCCAAAAAACTACTAGTTTGCTGAAATCTCAGCAAACATTTTTTCACCAAAACTTGATGATACTTGGTGGTAATGATCAGTTCACTAAGCCCACTTGGCTGCCCAATTTTTACTCTTCTAGGTTCAAGCGTTCGTTTCCAGTAACACTTTGAAATTTTAGGTTTCACTCTGTTTTCTGCTATATAGATAGATGTGTTTGAAACTCTAAATCAAACACGGTTTGTGCTAGCTCCTTGAAACTTGACAAAATGAAGTAGTTGTTAGTTCTATCTCTATGGTTTTTTTCCTCTTGAAGTACCCCATGCAGAGACTGGCGAAAAACACTTTCGTTTGAAAGGGGTTGCCAAGCTTCCAAAAAACTACTAGTTTGCTGAAATCTCAGCAAACATTTTTTCACCAAATCTTGATGATACATGGTGGTAATGATCAGTTCACTAAGCCCACTTGGCTGCCCAATTTTCACTCTTCTAGGTTCAAGCGTTCGTTTCCAGTAACACTTTTAATTTTTAGGTTTCACTCTGTTTTCTGCTATATAGATAGATGTGTTTGAAACTCTAAATCAAACACGGTTTGTGCTAGCTCCTTGAAACTTGACCAAATGAAGTAGTCCTATGTTCTATCTCTATGGTTTGTTTCCTCTTGAAGTACCCCATGCAGAGACTGGCGAAAAACACTTTCGTTTGAAAGGGGTTGCCAAGCTTCCAAAAAACTACTAGTTTGCTGAAATCTCAGCAAACATTTTTTCACCAAAACTTGATGATACTTGGTGGTAATGATCAGTTCACTAAGCCCACTTGGCTGCCCAATTTTTACTCTTCTAGGTTCAAGCGTTCGTTTCCAGTAACACTTTGAAATTTTAGGTTTCACTCTGTTTTCTGCTATATAGATAGATGTCTTTGAAACTCTAAATCAAACACGGTTTGTGCTAGCTCCTTGAAACTTGACAAAATGAAGTAGTTGTTAGTTCTATCTCTATGGTTTTTTTCCTCTTGAAGTACCCCATGCAGAGACTTTCGAAAAACACTTTCGTTTGAAAGGGGTTGCCAAGCTTCCAAAAAACTACTAGTTTGCTGAAATCTCAGCAAACATTTTTTCACCAAATCTTGATGATACTTGGTGGTAATGATCAGTTCACTAATCCCACTTGGCTGCCCAACTTTCACTCTTCTAGGTTCAAGCGTTCGTTTCCAGTAACAGTTTGAATTTTTAGGTTTCACTCTGTTTTCTGCTATATAGATAGATGTGTTTGAAACTCTAAATCAAACACGGTTTGTGCTAGCTCCTTGAAACTTGACCAAATGAAGAAGTCCTATGTTCTATCTCTATAGTTTGTTTCCTCTTGAAGTACCCCATGCAGAGACTGGCGAAAAGCACTTTCGTTTTAAAGGGGTTGCCAAGCTTCCAAAATCTACTAGTTTGCTGAAATCTCAGCAAACATTTTTTCACCAAAACTTGATGATACTTGGTGGTAATGATCAGTTCACTAAGCCCACTTGGCTGCCCAATTTTTACTCTTCGAGGTTCAAGTGTTCGTTTCCAGTAACACTTTGAAATTTTAGGTTTCACTCTGTTTTCTGCTATATAGATAGATGTCTTTGAAACTCTAAATCAAACACGGTTTGTGCTAGCTCCTTGAAACTTGACCAAATGAAGTAGTTCTAAGTTCTATCTCTATGGTTTGTTTCCTCTTGAAGTACCCCATGCAGAGACTGGCGAAGAACACTTTCGTTTGAAAGGGGTTGCCAAGCTTCCAAAAAACTCCTCGTTTGCTGAAATCTCAGCAAACATTTTTTCACCAAAACTTGATGATACTTGGTGGTAATGATCAGTTCACTAAGCCCACTTGGCTGCCCATTTTTCACTCTTCTAGGTTCAAGCGTTCGTTTCCAGTAACACTTTGAATTTTTAGGTTTCACTCTGTTTTCTGCTATATAGATAGATGTGTTTGAAACTCTAAATCAAACACGGTTTGTGCTAGCTCCGTGAAACTTGACAAAATGAAGTAGGTCTAAGTTCTATCTCTATGGTTTGTTTCCTCTTGAAGTACCCCATGCAGAGACTGGCGAAGAACACTTTCGTTTGAAAGGGGTTGCCAAGCTTCCAAAAAACTACTCGTTTGCTGAAATCTCAGCAAACATTTTTTCACCAAAACTTGATGATACTTGGTGGTAATGATCAGTTCACTAAGCCCACTTGGCTGCCCAATTTTCACTCTTCTAGGTTCAAGCGTTCGTTTCAAGTAACTCTTTGAATTTTTAGGTTTCACTCTGTTTTCTGCTATATAGATAGATGTGTTTGAAACTCTAAATCAAACACGGTTTGTGCTAGCTCCTTGAAACTTGACCAAATGAAGTAGTTCTAAGTTCTATCTCTATGGTTTGTTTCCTCTTGAAGTACCCCATGCAGAGACTGGCGAAAAACACTTCCGTTTGAAAGGGGTTGTCAAGCTTCCAAAAAACTACTAGTTTGCTGAAATCTCAGCAAACATTTTTTCACCAAAACTTGATGATACTTGGTGGTAATGATCAGTTCACTAATCCCACTTGGCTGCCCAAATTTTATTCTTCTAGGTTGAAGCTTTCGTTTCCAGTAACAGTTTGAATTTTTAGGTTTCACTCTGTTTTCTCCTACATAGATAGCTGTGTTTGGAATTCTAAATCAAACATGGTTTGTGCTACCTGCTTGAAACTTGACCAAATGAAATAGTTCTAAGTTCTATCTCTATGGTTTGTTTCCTCTTGAAGTACCCCATGCAGAGACTGGCGAAGAACACTTTCGTTTGAAAGGGGTTGCCAAGCTTCCAAAAAACTACTCGTTTGCTGAAATCTCAGCAAACATTTTTTCACCAAATCTTGATGATACTTGGTGGTAATGATCAGTTCACTAAGCCCACTTGGCTGCCCAACTTTCACTCTTCTAGGTTCAAGCGTTCGTTTCCAGTAACACTTTGAATTTTTAGGTTTCACTCTGTTTTCTGCTATATAGATAGATGTGTTTGAAACTCTAAATCAAACACGGTTTGTGCTAGCTCCTTGAAACTTGACAAAATGAAGTAGTTCTAAGTTCTATCTCTATGGTTTGTTTCCTCTTGAAGTACCCCATGCAGAGACTGGCGAAGAACACTTTCGTTTGAAAGGGGTTGCCAAGCTTCCAAAAAACTACTAGTTTGCTGAAATCTCAGCAAACATTTTTTCACCAAATCTTGATGATACTTGGTGGTAATGATCAGTTCACTAATCCCACTTGGCTGCCCAACTTTTATTCTTCAAGGTTGAAGCTTTCGTTTCCAGTGACTGTTTGAATTTTTAGGTTTCACTCTGTTTTCTCCTACATAGATAGCTGTGTTTGGAATTCTAAATCAAACACGGTTTGTGCTAGCTCCTTGAAACTTGACAAAATGAAGTGGTTCTAAGTTCTATCTCTATGGTTTGTTTCCTCTTGAAGTACCCCATGCAGAGACTGGAGAAAAACACTTTCGTTTGAAAGGGGTTGCCAAGCTTCCAAAAAACTACTAGTTTGCTGAAATCTGAGCAAATATTTTTTCACCAAAACTTGATGATACTTGGGGTAATGATCAGGTCACTAAGGCCACTTGGCTGCCCAATTTTCACTCTTCTAGGTTCAAGCGTTTGTTTCCAGTAACACTTTGAAATTTTAGGTTTCACTCTGTTTTCTGCTATATAGATAGATGTCTTTGAAACTCTAAATCAAACACGGTTTGTGCTAGCTCCTTGAAACTTGACCAAATGAAGTAGTCCTATGTTCTATCTCTATGGTTTGTTTCCTCTTGAAGTACCCCATGCAGAGACTGGCGAAAAACACTTTCGTTTGAAAGGGGTTGCCAAGCTTTCAAAAAACTACTAGTTTGCTGAAATCTCAGCAAACATTTTTTCACCAAATCTTGATGATACTTGGTGGTAATGATCAGTTCACTAATCCCACTTGGCTGCCCAACTTTCACTCTTCTAGGTTCAAGCGTTCGTTTCCAGTAACAGTTTGAATTTTTAGGTTTCACTCTGTTTTCTGCTATATAGATAGATGTGTTTGAAACTCTAAATAAAACACGGTTTGTGCTAGCTCCGTGAAACTTGACAAAATGAAGTAGTTCTAAGTTCTATCTCTATGGTTTGTTTCCTCTTGAAGTACCCCATGCAGAGACTGGCGAAGAACACTTTCGTTTGAAAGGGGTTGCCAAGCTTCCAAAAAACTACTCGTTTGCTGAAATCTCAGCAAACATTTTTTCACCAAATCTTGATGATACTTGGTGTTAATGATCAGTTCACTAAGCCCACTTGGCTGCCCAATTTTTACTCTTCTAGGTTCAAGCGTTCGTTTCCAGTAACACTTTGAAATTTTAGGTTTCACTCTGTTTTCTGCTATATAGATAGATGTGTTTGAAACTGTAAATCAAACACGGTTTGTGCTAGCTCCTTGAAACTTGACAAAAAGAAGTAGTTGTTAGTTCTATCTCTATGGTTTTTTTCCTCTTGAAGTACGCCATGCAGAGACTGGCGAAAAACACTTTCGTTTGAAAGGGGTTGCCAAGCTTCCAAAAAACTACTAGTTTGCTGAAATCTCAGCAAACATTTTTTCACCAAATCTTGATGATACTTGGTGGTAATGATCAGTTCACTAATCCCACTTGGCTGCCCAACTTTCACTCTTCTAAGTTCAAGCGTTCGTTTCCAGTAACAGTTTGAATTTTTAGGTTTCACTCTGTTTTCTGCTATATAGATAGATGTGTTTGAAACTCTAAATCAAACACGGTTTGTGCTAGCTCCGTGAAACTTGACAAAATGAAGTAGTTCTAAGTTCTATCTCTATGGTTTGTTTCCTCTTGAAGTACCCCATGCAGAGACTGGCGAAGAACACTTTCGTTTGAAAGGGGTTGCCAAGCTTCCAAAAAACTACTCGTTTGCTGAAATCTCAGCAAACATTTTTTCACCAAATCTTGATGATACTTGGTGGTAATGATCAGTTCACTAAGCCCACTTGGCTGCCCAATTTTCACTCTTCTAGGTTCAAGCGTTCGTTTCCAGTAACACTTTGAATTTTTAGGTTCACTCTGTTTTCTGCTATATAGATAAATGTGTTTGAAACTCTAAATCAAACACGGTTTGTGCTAGCTCCTTGAAACTTGACCAAATAAAGTAGTCCTATGTTCTATCTCTATGGTTGGTTTCCTCTTGAAGTACCCCATGCAGAGACTGGCGAAAAACACTATCGTTTTAAAGGGGTTGCCAAGCTTCCAAAAAACTACTAGTTTGCTGAAATCTCAGCAAACATTTGTTCACCAAAACTTGATGATACTTGGTGGTAATGATCAGTTCACTAAGCCCACTTGGCTGCCCAATTTTTACTCTTCTAGGTTCAAGCGTTCGTTTCCAGTAACACTTTGAAATTTTAGGTTTCACTCTGTTTTCTGCTATATAGATAGATGTCTTTGAAACTCTAAATCAAACACGGTTTGTGCTAGCTCCTTGAAACTTGACAAAATGAAGTAGTTGTTAGTTCTATCTCTATGGTTTTTTTCCTCTTGAAGTACCCCATGCAGAGACTGGCGAAAAACACTTTCGTTTGAAAGGGGTTGCCAAGCTTCCAAAAAACTACTAGTTTGCTGAAATCTCAGCAAACATTTTTTCACCAAATCTTGATGATACTTGGTGGTAATGATCAGTTCACTAATCCCACTTGGCTGCCCAACTTTCACTCTTCTAGGTTCAAGCGTTCGTTTCCAGTAACAGTTTTAATTTTTAGGTTTCACTCTGTTTTCTGCTATATAGATAGATGTGTTTGAAACTCTAAATCAAACACGGTTTGTGCTAGCTCCGTGAAACTTGACAAAATGAAGTAGTTCTAAGTTCTATCTCTATGGTTTGTTTCCTCTTGAAGTACCCCATGCAGAGACTGGCGAAGAACACTTTCGTTTGAAAGGGGTTGCCAAGCTTCCAAAAAACTACTCGTTTGCTGAAATCTCAGCAAACATATTTTCACCAAATCTTGATGATACTTGGTGGTAATGATCAGTTCACTAAGCCCACTTGTCTGCCCAATTTTCACTCTTCTAGGTTCAAGCGTTCGTTTCCAGTAACACTTTGAATTTTTAGCTTTCACTCTGTTTTCTGCTATATATATATAGATGTGTTTGAAACTCTAAATCAAACACGGTTTGTGCTAGCTCCTTGAAACTTGACCAAATGAAGTAGTCCTATGTTCTATCTCTATGGTTTGTTTCCTCTTGAAGTACCCCATGCAGAGACTGGCGAAAAACACTTTCGTTTTAAAGGGGTTGCCAAGCTTCCAAAATCTACTAGTTTGCTGAAATCTCAGCAAACATTTTTTCACCAAAACTTGATGATACTTGGTGGTAATGATCAGTTCACTAAGCCCACTTGGCAGCCCAATTTTTACTCTTCTAGGTTCAAGCGTTCGTTTCCAGTAACACTTTGAAATTTTAGGTTTCACTCTGTTTTCTGCTATATAGATAGATGTGTTTGAAACTGTAAATCAAACACGGTTTGTGCTAGCTCCTTGAAACTTGACCAAATGAAGTAGTTGTTAGTTCTATCTCTATGGTTTTTTTCCTTTGAAGTACCCCATGCAGAGACTGGCGAAAAACACTTTCGTTTGAAAGGGGTTGCCAAGCTTCCAAAAAACTACTAGTTTGCTGAAATCTCAGCAAACATTTTTTCACCAAATCTTGATGATACTTGGTGGTAATGATCAGTTCACTAATCCCACTTGGCTGCCCAACTTTCACTCTTCTAGGTTCAAGCGTTCGTTTCCAGTAACAGTTTGAATTTTTAGGTTTTGCTCTGTTTTCTGCTATATAGATAGATGTGTTTGAAACTCTAAATCAAACACGGTTTGTGCTAGCTCCGTGAAACTTGACAAAATGAAGTAGTTCTAAGTTCTATCTCTATGGTTTGTTTCCTCTTGAAGTACCCCATGCAGAGACTGGCGAAGAACACTTTCGTTTGAAAGGGGTTGCCAAGCTTCCAAAAAACTCCTCGTTTGCTGAAATCTCAGCAAACATTTTTTCACCAAAACTTGATGATACTTGGTGGTAATGATCAGTTCACTAAGCCCACTTGGCTGCCCAATTTTCACTCTTCTAGGTTCAAGCGTTCGTTTCCAGTAACACTTTGAATTTTTAGGTTTCACTCTGTTTTCTGCTATATAGATAGATGTGTTTGAAACTCTAAATCAAACACGGTTTGTGCTAGCTCCTTGAAACTTGACCAAATGAAGTAGTCCTATGTTCTATCTCTATATTTGTTTCCTCTTGAAGTACCCCATGCAGAGACTGGCGAAAAACACTTTCGTTTGAAAGGGGTTGCCAAGCTTTCAAAAAACTACTAGTTTGCTGAAATCTCAGCAAACATTTTTTCACCATATCTTGATGATACTTGGTGGTAATGATCAGTTCACTAATCCCACTTGGCTGCCCAACTTTCACTCTTCTAGGTTCAAGCGTTCGTTTCCAGTAACAGTTTTAATTTTTAGGTTTCACTCTGTTTTCTGCTATATAGATAGATGTGTTTGAAACTCTAAATCAAACACGGTTTGTGCTAGCTCCGTGAAACTTGACAAAATGAAGTAGTTCTAAGTTCTATCTCTATGGTTTGTTTCCTCTTGAAGTACCCCATGCAGAGACTGGCGAAGAACACTTTCGTTTGAAAGGGGTTGCCAAGCTTCCAAAAAACTACTCGTTTGCTGAAATCTCAGCAAACATTTTTTCACCAAATCTTGATGATACTTGGTGGTAATGATCAGTTCACTAAGCCCACTTGGCTGCCCAATTTTCACTCTTCTAGGTTCAAGCGTTCGTTTCCAGTAACACTTTGAATTGTTAGTTTTCACTCTGTTTTCTGCTATATAGATAGATGTGTTTGAAACTCTAAATCAAACACGGTTTGTGCTAGCTCCTTGAAACTTGACCAAATGAAGTAGTCCTATGTTCTATCTCTATGGTTTGTTTCCTCTTGAAGTACCCCATGCAGAGACTGGCGAAAAACACTTTCGTTTTAAAGGGGTTGCCAAGCTTCCAAAATCTACTAGTTTGCTGAAATCTCAGCAAACATTTGTTCTCCAAAACTTGATGATACTTGGTGGTAATTATCAGTTCACTAAGCCCACTTGGCTGCCCAATTTTTACTCTTCTAGGTTCAAGCGTTCGTTTCCAGTAACACTTTGAAATTTTAGGTTTCACTCTGTTTTCTGCTATATAGATAGATGTCTTTGAAACTCTAAATCAAACACGGTTTGTACTAGCTCCTTGAAACTTGACAAAATGAAGTAGTTGTTAGTTCTATCTCTATGGTTTTTTTCCTCTTGAAGTACCCCATGCAGAGACTGGCGAAGAACACTTTCGTTTGAAAGGGGTTGCCAAGCTTCCAAAAAACTCCTCGTTTGCTGAAATATCAGCAAACATTTTTTCACCAAAACTTGAGGATACTTGGTGGTAATGATCAGTTCACTAATCCCACTTGGCTGCCCAATTTTCACTCTTCTAGGTTCAAGCGTTCGTTTCCAGTAACACTTTGAATTTTTAGGTTTCACTCTGTTTTCTGCTATATAGATAGATGTGTTTGAAACTCTAAATCAAACACGGTTTGTGCTAGCTCCTTGAAACTTGACCGAATGAAGTAGTCCTATGTTCTATCTCTATGGTTTGTTTCCTCTTGAAGTACCCCATGCAGAGACTGGCGAAAAACACTTTCGTTTGAAAGGGGTTGCCAAGCTTTCAAAAAACTACTAGTTTGCTGAAATCTCAGCAAACATTTTTTCACCAAATCTTGATGATACTTGGTGGTAATGATCAGTTCACTAATCCCACTTGGCTGCCCAACTTTCACTCTTCTAGGTTCAAGCGTTCGTTTCCAGTAACAGTTTGAATTTTTAGGTTTCACTCTGTTTTCTGCTATATAGATAGATGTGTTTGAAACTCTAAATCAAACACGGTTTGTGCTAGCTCCGTGAAACTTGACAAAATGAAGTAGTTCTAAGTTCTATCTCTATGGTTTGTTTCCTCTTGAAGTACCCCATGCAGAGACTGGCGAAGAACACTTTCGTTTGAAAGGGGTTGCCAAGCTTCCAAAAAACTACTCGTTTGCTGAAATCTCAGCAAACATTTTTTCACCAAATCTTGATGATACTTGGTGTTAATGATCAGTTCACTAAGCCCACTTGGCTGCCCAATTTTTACTCTTCTAGGTTCAAGCGTTCATTTCCAGTAACACTTTGAAATTTTAGGTTTCACTCTGTTTTCTGCTATATAGATAGATGTGTTTGAAACTGTAAATCAAACACGGTTTGTGCTAGCTCCTTGAAACTTGACAAAATGAAGTAGTTGTTAGTTCTATCTCTATGGTTTTTTCCTCTTGAAGTACCCCATGCAGAGACTGGCGAAAAACACTTTCGTTTGAAAGGGGTTGCCAAGCTTCCAAAAAACTACTAGTTTGCTGAAATCTCAGCAAATATTTTTTCACCAAATCTTGATGATACTTGGTGGTAATGATCAGTTCACTAATCCCACTTGGCTGCCCAACTTTCACTCTTCTAGGTTCAAGCGTTCGTTTCCAGTAACAGTTTGAATTTTTAGGTTTCACTCTGTTTTCTGCTATATAGATAGATGTGTTTGAAACTCTAAATCAAACACGGTTTGTGCTAGCTCCGTGAAACTTGACAAAATGAAGTAGTTCTAAGTTCTATCTCTATGGTTTGTTTCCTCTTGAAGTACCCCATGCAGAGACTGGCGAAGAACACTTTCGTTTAAAGGGGTTGCCACGCTTCCAAAAAACTACTCGTTTGCTGAAATCTCAGCAAATATTTTTTCACCAAATCTTGATGATACTTGGTGGTAATGATCAGTTCACTAAGCCCACTTCCCTGCCCAATTTTCACTCTTCAAGGTTCAAGCGTTCGTTTCCAGTAACACTTTGAATTTTTAGGTTTCACTCTGTTTTCTGCTATATAGATAGATGTGTTTGAAACTCTAAATCAAACACGGTTTGTGCTAGCTCCGTGAAACTTGACAAAATGAAGTAGTTCTAAGTTCTATCTCTATGGTTTGTTTCCTCTTGAAGTACCCCATGCAGAGACTGGCGAAGAACACTTTCGTTTGAAAGGGGTTGCCAATCTTCCAAAAAACTACTCGTTTGCTGAAATCTCAGAAAACATTTTTTCACCAAATCTTGATGATACTTGGTGGTAATGATCAGTTCACTAAGCCCACTTGGCTGCCCAATTTTCACTCTTCTAGGTTCAAGCGTTCGTTTCCAGTAACTCTTTGAATTTTTAGGTTTCACTCTGTTTTCTGCTATATAGATAGATGTGTTTGAAACTCTAAATCAAACACGGTTTGTGCTAGCTCCTTGAAACTTGACCAAGTGAAGTAGTTCTAAGTTCTATCTCTATGGTTTGTTTCCTCTTGAAGTACCCCATGCAGAGACTGGCGAAAAACACTTCCGTTTGAAAGGGGTTGCCAAGCTTCCAAAAAACTACTAGTTTGCTGAAATCTCAGCAAACATTTTTTCACCAAAACTTGATGATACTTGGTGGTAATGATCAGTTCACTAATCCCACTTGGCTGCCCAAATTTTATTCTTCTAGGTTGAAGCTTTCGTTTCCAGTAACAGTTTGAATTTTTAGGTTTCATTCTGTTTTCTCCTACATGGATAGCTGTGTTTGGAATTCTAAATCAAACACGGTTTGTGCTACCTGCTTGAAACTTGACCAAATGAAATAGTTCTAAGTTCTATCTCTATGGTTTGTTTCCTCTTGAAGTACCCCATGCAGAGACTGGCGAAAAACACTTTCGTTTGAAAGGGGTTGCCAAGCTTCCAAAAAACTGCTAGTTTGCTGAAATCTCAGCAAACATTTTTTCACCAATACTTGATGATACTTGGTGGTAATGATCAGTTCACTAAGCCCACTTGGCTGCCCAATTTTCACTCTTCTAGGTTCAAGCGTTCGTTTCCAGTAACACTTTGAATTTTTAGGTTTCACTCTGTTTTCTGCTATATAGATAGATGTGTTTGAAACTCTAAATCAAACACGGTTTGTGCTAGCTCCTTGAAACTTGACCAAATGAAGTAGTTCTAAGTTCTATCTCTATGGTTTGTTTCCTCTTGAAGTACCCCATGCAGAGACTGGCGAAAAACACTTTCGTTTGAAAGGGGTTGACAAGCTTCCAAAAAACTACTAGTTTGCTGAAATCTCAGCAAACATTTTTTCACCAAAACTTGATGATACTTGGTGGTAATGATCAGTTCACTAAGCCCACTTGGCTGCCCAATTTTTACTCTTCTAGGTTCACGCGTTCGTTTCCAGTAACACTTTGAAATTTTAGGTTTCACTCTGTTTTCTGCTATATAGATAGATGTGTTTGAAACTCTAAATCAAACACGGTTTGTGCTAGCTCCTTGAAACTTGACAAAATGAAGTAGTTGTTAGTTCTATCTCTATGGTTTTTTTCCTCTTGAAGTACCCCATGCAGAGACTGGCGAAAAACACTTTCGTTTGAAAGGGGTTGCCAAGCTTCCAAAAAACTACTAGTTTGCTGAAATCTCAGCAAACATTTTTTCACCAAATCTTGATGATACTTGGTGGTAATGATCAGTTCACTAATCCCACTTGGCTGCCCAACTTTCACTCTTCTAGGTTCAAGCGTTCGTTTTCAGTAACACTTTGAATTTTCAGGTTTCACTCTGTTTTCTGCTATATAGATAGATGTGTTTGAAACTCTAAATCAAACACGGTTTGTGCTAGCTCCTTGAAACTTGATCAAATGAAGTAGTCCTATGTTCTATCTCTATGGTTTGTTTCCTCTTGAAGTACCCCATGCAGAGACTGGCGAAAAACACTTTCGTTTGAAAGGGGTTGCCAAGCTTCCAAAAAACTACTAGTTTGCTGAAATCTCAGCAAACATTTTTTCATCAAATCTTGATGATACTTGGTGGTAATGATCAGTTCACTAATCCCACTTGGCTGCCCAACTTTCACTCTTCTAGGTTCAACGTTCGTTTCCAGTAACAGTTTGAATTTTTAGGTTTCACTCTGTTTTCTGCTATATAGATAGATGTGTTTGAAACTCTAAATCAAACACGGTTTGTGCTAGCTCCGTGAAACTTGACAAAATGAAGTAGTTCTAAGTTCTATCTCTATGGTTTGTTTCCTCTTGAAGTACCCCATGCAGAGACTGGCGAAGAACACTTTCGTTTGAAAGGGGTTGCCAAGCTTCCAAAAAACTACTCGTTTGCTGAAATCTCAGGAAACATTTTTTCACCAAATCTTGATGATACTTGGTGGTAATGATCAGTTCACTAAGCCCACTTGGCTGCCCAATTTTCACTCTTCTAGGTTGAAGCGTTCGTTTCCAGTAACTCTTTGAATTTTTAGGTTTCACTCTGTTTTCTGCTATATAGATAGATGTGTTTGAAACTCTAAATCAAACACGGTTTGTGCTAGCTCCTTGAAACTTGACCAAATGAAGTAGTTCTAAGTTCTATCTCTATGGTTTGTTTCCTCTTGAAGTACCCCATGCAGAGACTGGCGAAAAACACTTCCGTTTGAAAGGGGTTGCCAAGCTTCCAAAAAACTACTAGTTTGCTGAAATCTCAGCAAACATTTTTTCACCAAAACTTGATGATACTTGGTGGTAATGATCAGTTCACTAATCCCACTTGGCTGCCCAAATTTTATTCTTCTAGGTTGAAGCTTTCGTTTCCAGTAACAGTTTGAATTTTTAGGTTTCACTCTGTTTTCTCCTACATAGATAGCTGTGTTTGGAATTCTAAATCAAACACGGTTTGTGCTACCTGCTTGAAACTTGACCAAATGAAATAGTTCTAAGTTCTATCTCTATGGTTTGTTTCCTGTTGAAGTACCCCATGCAGAGACTGGCGAAAAACACTTTCGTTTGAAAGGGGTTGCCAAGCTTCCAAAAAACTGCTAGTTTGCTGAAATCTCAGCAAACATTTTTTCACCAATACTTGATGATACTTGGTGGTAATGATCAGTTCACTAAGCCCACTTGGCTGCCCAATTTTCACTCTTCTAGGTTCAAGCGTTCGTTTCCAGTAACACTTTGAATTTTTAGGTTTCACTCTGTTTTCTGCTATATAGATAGATGTGTTTGAAACTCTAAATCAAACACGGTTTGTGCTAGCTCCTTGAAACTTGACCAAATGAAGTAGTTCTAAGTTCTATCTCTATGGTTTGTTTCCTCTTGAAGTACCCCATGCAGAGACTGGCGAAAAACACTTTCGTTTGAAAGGGGTTGACAAGCTTCCAAAAAACTACTAGTTTGCTGAAATCTCAGCAAACATTTTTTCACCAAAACTTGATGATACTTGGTGGTAATGATCAGTTCACTAAGCCCACTTGGCTGCCCAATTTTTACTCTTCTAGGTTCACGCGTTCGTTTCCAGTAACACTTTGAAATTTTAGGTTTCACTCTGTTTTCTGCTCCATAGATAGATGTGTTTGAAACTCTAAATCAAACACGGTTTGTGCTAGCTCCTTGAAACTTGACAAAATGAAGTAGTTGTTAGTTCTATCTCTATGGTTTTTTTCCTCTTGAAGTACCCCATGCAGAGACTGGCGAAAAACACTTTCGTTTGAAAGGGGTTGCCAAGCTTCCAAAAAACTACTAGTTTGCTGAAATCTCAGCAAACATTTTCTCACCAAATCTTGATGATACTTGGTGGTAATGATCAGTTCACTAATCCCACTTGGCTGCCCAACTTTCACTCTTCTAGGTTCAAGCGTTCGTTTTCAGTAACACTTTGAATTTTTAGGTTTCACTCTGTTTTCTGCTATATAGATAGATGTGTTTGAAACTCTAAATCAAACACGGTTTGTGCTAGCTCCTTGAATCTTGACCAAATGAAGTAGTCCTATGTTCTATCTCTATGGTTTGTTTCCTCTTGAAGTACCCCATGCAGAGACTGGCGAAAAACACTTTCGTTTGAAAGGGGTTTCCAAGCTTCCAAAAAACTACTAGTTTGCTGAAATCTCAGCAAACATTTTTTCATCAAATCTTGATGATACTTGGTGGTAATGATCAGTTCACTAATCCCACTTGGCTGCCCAACTTTCACTCTTCTAGGTTCAACGTTCGTTTCCAGTAACAGTTTGAATTTTTAGGTTTCACTCTGTTTTCTGCTATATAGATAGATGTGTTTGAAACTCTAAATCAAACACGGTTTGTGCTAGCTCCGTGAAACTTGACAAAATGAAGTAGTTCTAAGTTCTATCTCTATGGTTTGTTTCCTCTTGAAGTACCCCATGCAGAGACTGGCGAAGAACACTTTCGTTTGAAAGGGGTTGCCAAGCTTCCAAAAAACTACTCGTTTGCTGAAATCTCAGGAAACATTTTTTCACCAAATCTTGATGATACTTGGTGGTAATGATCAGTTCACTAAGCCCACTTGGCTGCCCAATTTTCACTCTTCTAGGTTCAAGCGTTCGTTTCCAGTAACACTTTGAATTTTTAGGTTTCACTCTGTTTTCTGCTATATAGATAGATGTGTTTGAAACACTAAATCAAACACGGTTTGTGCTAGCTCCTTGAAACTTGACCAAATGAAGTAGTCCTATGTTCTATCTCTATGGTTTGTTTCCTCTTGAAGTACCCCATGCAGAGACTGGCGAAAAACACTTTCGTTTTAAAGGGGTTGCCAAGCTTCCAAAAAACTACTAGTTTGCTGAAATCTCAGCAAATATTTTTTCACCAAATCTTGATGATACTTGGTGGTAATGATCAGTTCACTAAGCCCACTTGGCTGCCCAATTTTTACTCTTCTATGTTCAAGCGTTCGTTTCCAGTAACACTTTGAATTTTTAGGTTTCACTCTGTTTTCTGCTATATAGATAGATGTGTTTGAAACTCTAAATCAAACACGGTTTGTGCTAGCTCCTTGAAACTTGACCAAATGAAGTAGTTCTAAGTTCTATCTCTATGGTTTGTTTCCTCTTGAAGTACCCCATGCAGAGACTGGCGAAAAACACTTTCGTTTGAAAGGGGTTGCCAAGCTTCCAAAAAACTACTAGTTTGCGGAAATCTCAGCAAACATTTATTCACCAAAACTTGATGATACTTGGTGGTAATGATCACTTCACTAAGCCCACTTGGCTGCCCAATTTTCACTCTTCTAGGTTCAAGCGTTATTTTCCAGTAACACTTTGAAATTTTAGGTTTCACTCTGTTTTCTGCTATATAGATAGATGTGTTTGAAACTCTAAATCAAACACGGTTTGTGCTAGCTCCTTGAAACTTGACCAAATGAAGTAGTCCTATGTTCTATCTCTATGGTTTGTTTCCTCTTGAAGTACCCCATGCAGAGACTGGCGAAGAACAGTTCGTTTGAAAAGGGTTGACAAGCTTCCAAAAAACTACTAGTTTGCTGAAATCTCAGCAAACATTTTTTCACCAAATCTTGATGATACTTGGTGGTAATGATCAGTTCACTAATCCCACTTGGCTGCCCAACTTTCACTCTTCTAGGTTCAAGCGTTCGTTTCCAGTAACAGTTTAAATTTTTAGGTTTCACTCTGTTTTCTGCTATATAGATAGATGTGTTTGAAACTCTAAATCAAACACGGTTTGTGCTAGCTCCGTGAAACTTGACAAAATGAAGTAGTTCTAAGTTCTATCTCTATGGTTTGTTTCCTCTTGAAGTACCCCATGCAGAGACTGGCGAAGAACACTTTCGTTTGAAAGGGGTTGCCAAGCTTCCAAAAAACTACTCGTTTGCTGAAATCTCAGCAAACATTTTTTCACCAAATCTTGATGATACTTGGTGGTAATGATCAGTTCACTAAGCCCACTTGGCTGCCCAATTTTCACTCTTCTAGGTTCAAGCGTTCGTTTCCAGTAACACTTTGAAATTTTAGGTTTCACTCTGTTTTCTGCTATATAGATAGATGTGTTTGAAACTCAAAATCAAACACGGTTTGTGCTAGCTCCGTGAAACTTGACAAAATGAAGTAGTTCTAAGTTCTATCCCTATGGTTTGTTTCCTCTTGAAGTACCCCAGGCAGAGACTGGCGAAGAACACTTTCGTTTGAAAGGGGTTGACAAGCTTCCAAAAAACTTCTCGTTTGCTGAAATCTCAGCAAACATTTTTTCACCAAATCTTGATGATACTTGGTGGTAATGATCAGTTCACTAAGCCCACTTGGCTGCCCAATTTTCACTCTTCTAGGTTCAAGCGTTCGTTTCCAGTAACACTTTGAATTTTTAGGTTTCACTCTGTTTTCTGTTATATAGATAGATGTGTTTGAAACTCTAAATCAAACACGGTTTGTGCTAGCTCCTTGAAACTTGACAAAATGAAGTAGTTCTAAGTTCTATCTCTATGGTTTGTTTCCTCTTGAAGTACCCCATGCAGAGACTGGCGAAAAACACTTTCGTTTGAAAGGGGTTGCCAAGCTTCCAAAAAACTACTAGTTTGCTGATATCTCAGCAAATATTTTTTCACCAAATCTTGATGATACTTGGTGGTAATGATCAGTTCACTAATCCCACTTGGCTGCCCAACTTTCACTCTTCTAGGTTGAAGCTTTCGTTTCCAGTAACAGTTTGAATTTTTAGGTTTCACTCTGTTTTCTGCTATATAGATAGATGTCTCGAAACTCTAAATCAAACACGGTTTGTGCTAGCTCCGTGAAACTTGACAAAATGAAGTAGTTCTAAGTTCTATCTCTATGGTTTGTTTCCTCTTGAAGTACCCCATGCAGAGACTGGCGAAAAACACTTTCGTTTGAAAGGGGTTGCCAAGCTTCCAAAAAACTACTAGTTTGCTGAAATCTCAGCAAACATTTTTTCACCAAATCTTGATGATACTTGGTGGTAATGATCAGTTCACTAATCCCACTTGGCTGCCCAACTTTCACTCTTCTAAGTTCAAGCGTTCGTTTCCAGTAACAGTTTTAATTTTTAGGTTTCACTCTGTTTTCTGCTATATAGATAGATGTCTTTGAAACTCTAAATCAAACACGGTTTGTGCTAGCTCCGTGAAACTTGACAAAATGAAGTAGTTCTAAGTTCTATCTCTATGGTTTGTTTCCTCTTGAAGTACCCCATGCAGAGACTGGCGAAGAACACTTTCGTTTGAAAGGGGTTGCCAAGCTTCCAAAAAACTACTAGTTTGCTGAAATCTCAGCAAACATTTTTTCACCAAATCTTGATGATACTTGGTGGTAATGATCAGTTCACTAAGCCCACTTGGCTGCCCAATTTTCACTCTTCTAGGTTCAAGCGTTCGTTTCCAGTAACACTTTGAAATTTTAGGTTTCACTCTGTTTTCTGCTATATAGATAGATGTGTTTGAAACTCTAAATCAAACACGGTTTGTGCTAGCTCCGTGAAACTTGACAAAATGAAGTAGTTCTAAGTTCTATCTCTATGGTTTGTTTCCTCTTGAAGTACCCCATGCAGAGACTGGCGAAGAACACTTTAGTTTGAAAGGGGTTGCCAAGCTTCCAAAAAACTTCTCGTTTGCTGAAATATCAGCAAACATTTTTTCACCAAATCTTGATGATACTTGGTGGTAATGATCAGTTCACTAAGCCCACTTGGCTGCCCAATTTTTACTCTTCTATGTTCAAGCGTTCGTTTCCAGTAACACTTTGAATTTTCAGGTTTCACTCTGTTTTCTGCTATATAGATAGATGTGTTTGAAACTCTAAATCAAACACGGTTTGTGCTAGCTCCGTGAAACTTGACCAAATGAAGTAGTTCTAAGTTCTATCTCTATGGTTTGTTTCCTCTTGAAGTACCCCATGCAGAGACTGGCGAAAAACACTTCCGTTTGAAAGGGGTTGCCAAGCTTCCAAAAAACTACTAGTTTGCTGAAATCTCAGCAAACATTTTTTCACCAAATCTTGATGATACTTGGTGGTAATGATCAGTTCACTAAGCCCACTTGGCTGCCCAAATTTTATTCTTCTAGGTTGAAGCTTTCGTTTCCAGTAACAGTTTGAATTTTTAGGTTTCACTCTGTTTTCTCCTACATAGATAGCTGTGTTTGGAATTCTAAATCAAACACGGTTTGTGCTAGCTCCTTGAAACTTGACCAAATGAAATAGTTCTAAGTTCTATCTCTATGGTTTGTTTCCTCTTGAAGTACCCCATGCAGAGACTGGCGAAAAACACTTTCGTTTGAAAGGGGTTGCCAAGCTTCCAAAAAACTACTAGTTTGCGGAAATCTCAGCAAACATTTTTTCACCAAAACTTGATGATACTTGTTGGTAATGATCACTTCACTAAGCCCACTTGGCTGCCCAATTTTCACTCTTCTAGGTTCAAGCGTTCGTTTCCAGTAACACTTTGAAATTTTAGGTTTCACTCTGTTTTCTGCTATATAGATAGATGTGTTTGAAACTCTAAATCAAACACGGTTTGTGCTAGCTCCTTGAAACTTGACCAAATGAAGTAGTCCTATGTTCTATCTCTATGGTTTGTTTCCTCTTGAAGTACCACATGCAGAGACTGGCGAAGAACAGTTCGTTTGAAAGGGGTTGCCAAGCTTCCAAAAAACTACTAGTTTGCTGAAATCTCAGCAAACATTTTTTCACCAAATCTTGATGATACTTGGTGGTAATGATCAGTTCACTAATCCCACTTGGCTGCCCAACTTTCACTCTTCTAGGTTCAAGCGTTCGTTTCCAGTAACAGTTTGAATTTTTAGGTTTCACTCTGTTTTCTGCTATATAGATAGATGTGTTTGAAACTCTAAATCAAACACGGTTTGTGCTAGCTCCGTGAAACTTGACAAAATGAAGTAGTTCTAAGTTCTATCTCTATGGTTTGTTTCCTCTTGAAGTACCCCATGCAGAGACTGGCGAAGAACACTTTCGTTTGAAAGGGGTTGCCAAGCTTCCAAAAAACTACTCGTTTGCTGAAATCTCAGCAAACATTTTTTCACCAAATCTTGATGATACTTGGTGGTAATGATCAGTTCACTAAGCCCACTTGGCTGCCCAATTTTCACTCTTCTAGGTTCAAGCGTTCGTTTCCAGTAACACTTTGAAATTTTAGGTTTCACTCTGTTTTCTGCTATATAGATAGATGTGTTTGAAACTCAAAATCAAACACGGTTTGTGCTATTCCGTGAAACTTGACAAAATGAAGTAGTTCTAAGTTCTATCCCTATGGTTTGTTTCCTCTTGAAGTACCCCAGGCAGAGACTGGCGAAGAACACTTTCGTTTGAAAGGGGTTGCCAAGCTTCCAAAAAACTACTCGTTTGCTGAAATCTCAGCAAACATTTTTTCACCAAATCTTGATGATACTTGGTGGTAATGATCAGTTCACTAAGCCCACTTGGCTGCCCAATTTTCACTCTTCTAGGTTCAAGCGTTCGTTTCCAGTAACACTTTGAAATTTTAGGTTTCACTCTGTTTTCTGCTATATAGATAGATATGTTTGAAACTCAAAATCAAACACGGTTTGTGCTAGCTCCGTGAAACTTGACAAAATGAAGTAGTTCTAAGTTCTATCCCTATGGTTTGTTTCCTCTTGAAGTACCCCAGGCAGAGACTGGCGAAGAACACTTTCATTTGAAAGGGGTTGCCAAGCTTCCAAAAAACTTCTCGTTTGCTGAAATCTCAGCAAACTTTTTTTCACCAAATCTTGATGATACTTGGTGGTAATGATCAGTTCACTAAGCCCACTTTTCTGCCCAATTTTCACTCTTCTAGGTTCAAGCGTTCGTTTCCAGTAACACTTTGAATTTTTAGGTTTCACTCTGTTTTCTGTTATATAGATAGATGTGTTTGAAACTCTAAATCAAACACGGTTTGTGCTAGCTCCTTGAAACTTGACAAAATGAAGTAGTTCTAAGTTCTATCTCTATGGTTTGTTTCCTCTTGAAGTACCCCATGCAGAGACTGGCGAAAAACACTTTCGTTTGAAAGGGGTTGCCAAGCTTCCAAAAAACTACTAGTTTGCTGAAATCTCAGCAAATATTTTTTCACCAAATCTTGATGATACTTGGTGGTAATGATCAGTTCACTAATCCCACTTGGCTGCCCAACTTTCACTCTTCTAGGTTGAAGCTTTCGTTTCCAGTAACAGTTTGAATTTTTAGGTTTCACTCTGTTTTCTGCTATATAGATAGATGTCTCGAAACTCTAAATCAAACACGGTTTGTGCTAGCTCCGTGAAACTTGACAAAATGAAGTAGTTCTAAGTTCTATCTCTATGGTTTGTTTCCTCTTGAAGTACCCCATGCAGAGACTGGCGAAAAACACTTTCGTTTGAAAGGGGTTGCCAAGCTTCCAAAAAACTACTAGTTTGCTGAAATCTCAGCAAACATTTTTTCACCAAATCTTGATGATACTTGGTGGTAATGATCAGTTCACTAATCCCACTTGGCTGCCCAACTTTCACTCTTCTAGGTTCAAGCGTTCGTTTCCAGTAACAGTTTGAATTTTTAGGTTTCACTCTGTTTTCTGCTATATAGATAGATGTGTTTGAAACTCTAAATCAAACACGGTTTGTGCTAGCTCCGGGAAACTTGACAAAATGAAGTAGTTCTAAGTTCTATCTCTATGGTTTGTTTCCTCTTGAAGTACCCCATGCAGAGACTGGCGAAGAACACTTTCGTTTGAAAGGGGTTGCCAAGCGTCCAAAAAACTACTCGTTTGCTGAAATCTCAGCAAACATTTTTTCACCAAATCTTGATGATACTTGGTGGTAATGATCAGTTCACTAAGCCCACTTGGGTGCCCAATTTTCACTCTTCTAGGTTCAAGCGTTCGTTTCCAGTAACACTTTGAAATTTTAGGTTTCACTCTGTTTTCTGCTATATAGATAGATATGTTTGAAACTCTAAATCAAACACGGTTTGTGCTAGCTCCGTGAAACTTGACAAAATGAAGTAGTTCTAAGTTCTATCTCTATGGTTTGTTTCCTCTTGAAGTACCCCATGCAGAGACTGGCGAAGAACACTTTAGTTTGAAAGGGGTTGCCAAGCTTCCAAAAAACTTCTCGTTTGCTGAAATATCAGCAAACATTTTTTCACCAAATCTTGATGATACTTGGTGGTAATGATCAGTTCACTAAGCCCACTTGGCTGCCCAATTTTCACTCTTCTAGGTTCAAGCGTTCGTTTCCAGTAACACTTTGAATTTTTAGATTTCACTCTGTTTTCTGTTATATAGATAGATGTGTTTGAAACTCTAAATCAAACACGGTTTGTGCTAGCTCCTTGAAACTTGACAAAATGAAGTAGTTCTAAGTTCTATCTCTATGGTTTGTTTCCTCTTGAAGTACCATATGCAGAGACTGGCGAAGAACACTTTCTTTTGAAAGGGGTTGCCAAGCTTCCAAAAAACTACTAGTTTGCTGAAATCTCAGCAAACATTTTTTCACCAAATCTTGATGATACTTGGTGGTAATGATCAGTTCACTAAGCCCACTTGGCTGCCCAATTTTCACTCTTCTAGGTTCAAGCGTTCGTTTCCAGTAACACTTTGAATTTTTAGTTTTCACTCTGTTTTCTGCTATATAGATAGATGTGTTTGAAACTCTAAATCAAACACGGTTTGTTCTAGCTCCTTGAAACTTGAGCAAATGAAGTAGTTCTAAGTTCTATCTCTATGGTTTGTTTCCTCTTGAAGTACCCCATGCAGAGACTGGCGAAAAACACTTTCGTTTGAAAGGGGTTGCCAAGCTTCCAAAAAACTACTAGTTTGCTGAAATCTCAGCAAACATTTTTTCACCAAATCTTGATGATACTTGGTGGTAATGATCAGTTCACTAATCCCACTTGGCTGCCCAACTTTCACTCTTCTAGGTTCAAGTGTTCGTTTCCAGTAACAGTTTGAATTTTTAGGTTTTACTCTGTTTTCTGTTATATAGATAGATGTGTTTGAAACTCTAAATCAAACACGGTTTGTGCTAGCTCCTTGAAACTTGACCAAATGAAGTAGTTCTAAGTTCTATCTCTATGGTTTGTTTCCTGTTGAAGTACCCCATGCAGAGACTGGCGAAGAACACTTTCGTTTGAAAGGGGTTGCCAAGCTTCCAAAAAACTACTAGTTTGCTGAAATCTCAGCAAACATTTTTTCACCAAAACTTGATGATACTTGGTGGTAATGGTCAGTTCACTAAGCCCACTTGTCAGCCCAATTTTTACTCTTCTAGGTTCAAGCGTTCGTTTCCAGTAACACTTTGAATTTTTAGGTTTCACTCTGTTTTCTGCTATATAGATAGATGTGTTTGAAACTCTAAATCAAACACGGTTTGTGCTAGCTCCTTGAAACTTGACCAAATGAAGTAGTTCTAAGCTCCATCTCTATGGTTTGTTTCCTCTTGAAGTACCCCATGCAGAGACTGACGAAAAACACTTTCGTTTGAAAGGGGTTGCCAAGCTTCCAAAAAACTACTAGTTTGCTGAAATCTCAGCAAATATTTTTTCACCAAATCTTGATGATACTTGGTGGTAATGATCAGTTCACTAATTCCACTTGGCTGCCCAACTTTCACTCCTCTAGGTTCAAGCGTTCGTTTCCAGTAACAGTTTGAATTTTTAGGTTTCACTCTGTTTTCTGCTATATAGATAGATATGTTTGAAACTCTAAATCAAACACGGTTTGTGCTAGCTCCTTGAAACTTGACCAAATGAAGTAGTCCTATGTTCTATCTCTATGGTTTGTTTCCTCTTGAAGTACCCCATGCAGAGATTGGCGAAAAACACTTTCGTTTGAAAGGGGTTGCCAAGCTTCCAAAAAACTACTAGTTTGCTGAAATCTCAGCAAACATTTTTTCACCAAATCTTGATGATACTTGGTGGTAATGATCAGTTCACTAATCCCACTTGGCTTCCCAACTTTCACTCTTCTAGGTTCAAGCGTTCGTTTCCAGTAACACTTTGAAATTTTAGGTTTCACTCTGTTTTCTGCTATATAGATAGATGTGTTTGAAACTCTAAATCAAACACGGTTTGTGCTAGCTCCTTGAAACTTGACAAAATGAAGTAGTTGTTAGTTCTATCTCTATGGTTTTTTTCCTCTTGAAGTACCCCATGCAGATACTGGCGAAAAACACTTTCGTTTGAAAGGGGTTGCCAAGCTTCCAAAAAACTACTAGTTTGCTCAAATCTCAGCAAACATTTTTTCACCAAATCTTGATGATACTTGGTGGTAATGATCAGTTCACTAATCCCACTTGGCTGCCCAACTTTCACTCTTCTAGGTTCAAGCGTTCGTTTCCAGTAACACTTTGAATTTTTAGGTTTCACTCTGTTTTCTGCTATATAGATAGATGTGTTTGAAACTCTAAATCAAACACGGTTTGTGCTAGCTCCTTGAAACTTGACCAAATGAAGTAGTCCTATGTTCTATCTCTATGGTTTGTTTCCTCTTGAAGTACCCCATGCAGAGACTGGCGAAAAACACTTTCGTTTTAAAGGGGTTGCCAAGCTTCCAAAAAACTACTAGTTTGCTGAAATCTCAGCAAACATTTTTTCACCAAAACTTGATGATACTTGGTGGTAATGATCAGTTCACTAAGCCCACTTGGCTGCCCAATTTTTACTCTTCTAGGTTCAAGCGTTCGTTTCCAGTAACACTTTGAAATTTTAGGTTTCACTCTGTTTTCTGCGATATAGATAGATGTCTTTGAATCTCTAAATCAAACACGGTTTGTGCTAGCTCCTTGAAACTTGACCAAATGAAGTAGTTCTAAGTTCTATCTCTATGGTTTTTTTCCTCTTGAAGTACCCCATGCAGAGACTGGCGAAAAACACTTTCGTTTGAAAGGGGTTGCCAAGCTTCCAAAAAACTACTAGTTTGCTGAAATCTCAGCAAATATTTTTTCACCAAATCTTGATGATACTTGGTGGTAATGATCAGTTCACTAATCCCACTTGGCTGCCCAACTTTCACTCTTCTAGGTTCAAGCGTTCGTTTCCAGTAACAGTTTGAATTTTTAGGTTTCACTGTGTTTTCTGCTATATAGATACATGTGTTTGAAACTCTAAATCAAACACGGTTTGTGCTAGCTCCGTGAAACTTGACAAAATGAAGTAGTTCTAAGTTCTATCTCTATGGTTTGTTTCCTCTTGAAGTACCCCATGCAGAGACTGGCGAAGAACACTTTCGTTTGAAAGGGGTTGCCAAGCTTCCAAAAAAATTCTCGTTTGCTGAAATCTCAGCAAACATTTTTTCACCAAATCTTGATGATACTTGGTGGTAATGATCAGTTCACTAAGCCCACTTGGCTGCCCAATTTTCACTCTTCTAGTTTCAAGCGTTCGTTTCCAGTAACACTTTGAATTTTTAGGTTTCACTCTGTTTTCTGCTATATAGATAGATGTGTTTGAAACTCTAAATCAAACACGGTTTGTGCTAGATCCTTGAAACTTGACCAAATGAAGTAGTTCTAAGTTCTATCTCTATGGTTTGTTTCCTCTTGAAGTATCCCATGCAGAGACTGGCGAAAAACACTTCCGTTTGAAAGGGGTTGCCAAGCTTCCAAAAAACTACTAGTTTGCTGAAATCTCAGCAAACATTTTTTCACCAAATCTTGATAATACTTGGTGGTAATGATCAGTTCACTAATCCCACTTAGCTGCCCAAATTTTATTCTTCTCGGTTGAAGCTTTCGTTTCCAGTAACAGTTTGAATTTTTAGGTTTCACTCTGTTTTCTCCTACATAGATAGCTGTGTTTGGAATTCTAAATCAAACACGGTTTGTGCTAGCTCCTTGAAACTTGACCAAATGAAATAGTTCTAAGTTCTATCTCTATGGTTTGTTTCCTCTTGAAGTACCCCATGCAGAGACTGGCGAAAAACACTTTCGTTTGAAAGGGGTTGCCAAGCTTCCAAAAAACTACTAGTTTGCTGAAATCTCAGCAAACATTTTTTCACCAAAACTTGATGATACTTGGTGGTAATGATCAGTACACTAAGCCCACTTGGCTGCCCAATTTTCACTCTTCTAGGTTCAAGCGTTCTTTTCCAGTAACACTTTGAATTTTTAGGTTTCACTCTGTTTTCTGCTATATAGATAGATGTGTTTGAATCTCTAAATCAAACACGGTTTGTGCTAGCTCCTTGAAACTTGACCAAATGAAGTAGTCCTATGTTCTATCTCTATGGTTTGTTTCCTCTTGAAGTACCCCATGCAGAGACTGGCGAAAAACACTTTCGTTTGAAAGGGGTTGCCAAGCTTCCAAAAAACTACTAGTTTGCTGAAATCTCAGCAAACATTTTTTCACCAAAACTTGATGATACTTGGTGGTAATGATCAGTTCACTAAGCCCACTTGGCTACCCAATTTTTACTCTTCTAGGTTCAAGCGTTCGTTTCCAGTAACACTTTGAAATTTTAGGTTTGACTCTGTTTTCTGCTATATAGATAGATGTCTTTGAAACTCTAAATCAAACACGGTTTGTGCTAGCTCCTTTAAACTTGACAAAACGAAGTAGTTCTAAGTTCTATCTCTATGGTTTTTTTCCTCTTGAAGTACCCCATGCAGAGACTGGCGAAAAACACTTTCGTTTGAAAGGGGTTGCCAAGCTTCCAAAAAAATACTAGTTTGCTGAAATCTCAGCAAACATTTTTTCACCAAATCTTGATGATACTTGGTGGTAATGATCAGTTCACTAATCCCACTTGGCTGCCCAACTTTCACTCTTCTAGGTTCAAGCGTTCGTTTCCAGTAACAGTTTGAATTTTTAGGTTTCACTCTGTTTTCTGCTATATAGATAGATGTGTTTGAAACTCTAAATCAAACACGGTTTGTGCTAGCTCCGTGAAACTTGACAAAATGAAGTAGTTCTAAGTTCTATCTCTATGGTTTGTTTCCTCTTGAAGTACCCCATGCAGAGACTGGCGAAGAACACTTTCGTTTGAAAGGGGTTGCCAAGCTTCCAAAAAACTACTCTTTGCTGAAATCTCAGCAAACATTTTTTCACCAAATCTTGATGATACTTGGTGGTAATGATCAGTTCACTAAGCCAACTTGGCTGCCCAATTTTCACTCTTCTAGGTTCAAGCGTTCGTTTCCAGTAACAGTTTGAATTTTTAGGTTTCACTCTGTTTTCTGCTATATAGATAGATGTGTTTGAAACTCTAAATCAAACACGGTTTGTTCTAGCTCCTTGAAACTTGAGCAAATGAAGTAGTTCTAAGTTCTATCTCTATTGTTTGTTTCCTCTTGAAGTACCCCATGCAGAGACTGGCGAAAAATAGTTTCATTTGAAAGGGGTTGCCAAGCTTCCAAAAAACTACTAGTTTGCTGAAATCTCAGCAAACATTTTTTCACCAAATCTTGATGATACTTGGTGGTAAGGATCAGTTCACTAAGCCCACTTGGCTGCCCAACTTTCACTCTTCTAGGTTCAAGCGTTCGTTTCCAGTAACAGTTTGAATTTTTAGGTTTCACTCTGTTTTCTGCTATATAGATAGATGTGTTTGAAACTCTAAATCAAACACGGTTTGTGCTAGCTCCGTGAAACTTGACAAAATGAAGTAGTTCTAAGTTCTATCTCTATGGTTTGTTTCCTCTTGAAGTACCCCATGCAGAGACTGGCGAAGAACACTTTCGTTTGAAAGGGGTTGCCAAGCTTCCAAAAAACTACTCGTTTGCTGAAATCTCAGCAAACATTTTTTCACCAAAACTTGATGATACTTGGTGGAAATGATCAGTTCACTAAGCCCACTTGGCTGCCCAATTTTTACTCTTCTAGGTTCAAGCGTTCGTTTCCAGTAACACTTTGAAATTTTAGGTTTCACTCTGTTTTCTGCTATATAGATAGATGTCTTTGAAACTCTAAATCAAACACGGTTTGTGCTAGCTCCTTGAAACTTGACAAAATAAAGTAGTTGTTAGTTCTATCTCTATGGTTTTTTTCCTCTTGAAGTACCCCATGCAGAGACTGGCGAAGAACACTTTCGTTTGAAAGGGGTTGCCAAGCTTCCAAAAAACTACTAGTTTGCTGAAATCTCAGCAAACATTTTTTCACCAAATCTTGATGATACTTGGTGGTAATGATCAGTTCACTAAGCCCACTTGGCTGCCCAATTTTCACTCTTCTAGGTTCAAGCTTTCGTTTCCAGTAACACTTTGAATTTTTAGGTTTCACTCTGTTTTCTGTTATATAGATAGATGTGTTTGAAACTCTAAATCAAACACGGTTTGTGCTAGCTCCTTGAAACTTGACAAAATGAAGTAGTTCTAAGTTCTATCTCTATGGTTTGTTTCCTCTTGAAGTACCCCATGCAGAGACTGGCGAAGAACACTTTCGTTTGAAAGGGGTTGCCAAGCTTCCAAAAAACTACTAGTTTGCTGAAATCTCAGCAAACATTTTTTCACCAAATCTTGATGATACTTGGTGGTAATGATCAGTTCACTAAGCCCACTTGGCTGCCCAATTTTCACTCTTCTAGGTTCAAGCGTTCGTTTCCAGTAACACTTTGAATTTTTAATTTTCACTCTGTTTTCTGCTATATAGATAGATGTGTTTGAAACTCTAAATCAAACACGGTTTGTTCTAGCTCCTTGAAACTTGAGCAAATGAAGTAGTTCTAAGTTCTATCTCTATTGTTTGTTTCCTCTTGAAGTACCCCATGCAGAGACTGGCGAAAAATAGTTTCATTTGAAAGGGGTTGCCAAGCTTCCAAAAAACTACTAGTTTGCTGAAATCTCAGCAAACATTTTTTCACCAATTCTTGATGATACTTGGTGGTAAGGATCAGTTCACTAAGCCCACTTGGATGCCCAACTTTCACTCTTCTAGGTTCAAGCGTTCGTTTCCAGTAACAGTTTGAATTTTTAGGTTTCACTCTGTTTTCTGCTATATAGATAGATGTGTTTGAAACTCTAAATCAAACACGGTTTGTGCTAGCTCCGTGAAACTTGACAAAATGAAGTAGTTCTAAGTTCTATCTCTATGGTTTGTTTCCTCTTGAAGTACCCCATGCAGAGACTGGCGAAAAACACTTTCGTTTGAAAGGGGTTGCCAAGCTTCCAAAAAACTACTAGTTTGTTGAAATCTCAGCAAACATTTTTTCACCAAATCTTGATGATACTTGGTGGTAATGATCAGTTCACTAATCCCACTTGGCTGCCCAACTTTCACTCTTCTAGGTTCAAGCGTTCGTTTCCAGTAACAGTTTGAATTTTTAGGTTTCACTCTGTTTTCTGTTATATAGATAGATGTGTTTGAAACTCTAAATCAAACACGGTTTGTGCTCGCTCCTTGAAACTTGACAAAATGAAGTAGTTCTAAGTTCTATCTCTATGGTTTGTTTCCTCTTGAAGTACCCCATGCAGAGACTGGCGAAAAACACTTTTGTTTGAAAGGGGTTGCCAAGCTTCCAAAAAACTACTAGTTTGCTGAAATCTCAGCAAACATTTTTTCACCAAATCTTGATGATACTTGGTGGTAATGATCAGTTCACTAATCCCACTTGGCTGCCCAACTTTCACTCTTCTAGGTTCAAGCGTTCGTTTCCAGTAACAGTTTGAATTTTTAGGTTTCACTCTGTTTTCTGCTATATAGATAGATGTCTTTGAAACTCTATATCAAACACGGTTTGTGCTAGCTCCATGAAACTTGACAAAATGAAGTAGTTCTAAGTTCTTTCTCTATGGTTTGTTTTCTCTTGAAGTACCCCATGCAGAGACTGGCGAAGAACACTTTCGTTTGAAAGGGGTTGCCAAGCTTCCAAAAAACTACTCGTTTGCTGAAAACTCAGCAAACATTTTTTCACCAAATCTTGATGATACTTGGTGGTAATGATCAGTTCACTAAGCCCACTTGGCTGAGCAATTTTCACTCTTCTAGGTTCAAGCGTTCGTTTCCAGTAACACTTTGAAATTTTAGGTATCACTCTGTTTTCTGCTATATAGATAGATGTGTTTGAAACTCTAAATCAAACACGGTTTGTGCTAGCTCCGTGAAACTTGACAAAATGAAGTAGTTCTAAGTTCTATCTCTATGGTTTGTTTCCTCTTGAAGTACCCCATGCAGAGACTGGCGAAGAACACTTTCGTTTGAAAGGGGTTGCCAAGCTTCCAAAAAACTACTAGTTTGCTGAAATCTCAGCAAACATTTTTTCACCAAATCTTGATGATACTTGGTGGTAATGATCAGTTCACTAATCCCACTTGGCTGCCCAAATTTTATTCTTGTAGGTTGAAGCTTTCGTTTCCAGTAACAGTTTGAATTTTTAGGTTTCACTCTGTTTTCTCCTACATGGATAGCTGTGTTTGGAATTCTAAATCAAACACGGTTTGTGCTAGCTCCTTGAAACTTGACCAAATGAAGTACTTCTAAGTTCTATCTCTATGGTTTGTTTCCTCTTGAAGTACCCCATGCAGAGACTGGCGAAAAACACTTCCGTTTGAAAGGGGTTGCCAAGATTCCAAAAAACTACTAGTTTGCTGAAATCTCAGCAAACATTTTTTCACCAAAACTTGATGATACTTGGTGGTAATGATCAGTTCACTAAGCCCACTTGGCAGCCCAATTTTTACTCTTCTAGGTTCAAGCGTTCGTTTCCAGTAACACTTTGAAATTTTAGGTTTCACTCTGTTTTCTGCTATATAGATAGATGTCTTTGAAACTCTAAATCAAACACGGTTTGTGCTAGCTCCTTGAAACTTGACAAAATGAAGTAGTTCTAAGTTCTATCTCTATGGTTTGTTTCCTCTTGAAGTATCCCATGCAGAGACTGGCGAAAAACACTTTCGTTTGAAAGGGGTTGCCAAGCTTCCAAAAAACTACTCGTTTGCTGAAATCTCAGCAAACATTTTTTCACCAAATCTTGATGATACTTGGTGGTAATGATCAGTTCACTAATCCCACTTGGCTGCCCAACTTTCACTATTCTGGGTTCAAGCGTTCGTTTCCAGTAACAGTTTGAATTTTTAGGTTTCACTCTGTTTTCTGTTATATAGATAGATGTGTTTGAAACTCTAAATCAAACACGGTTTGTGCTAGCTCCGTGAAACTTGACAAAATGAAGTAGTTCTAAGTTCTATCTCTATGGTTTGTTTCCTCTTGAAGTACCCCATGCAGAGACTGGCAAAGAACACTTTCGTTTGAAAGGGGTTGCCAAGCTTCCAAAAAACTACTCGTTTGCTGAAATCTCAGCAAACATTTTTTCACCAAATCTTGATGATACTTGGTGGTAATGATCAGTTCACTAAGCCCACTTGGCTGCCCAATTTTCACTCTTCTAGGTTCAAGCGTTCGTTTCCAGTAACACTTTGAATTTTTAGGTTTCACTCTGTTTTCTGCTATATAGATAGATGTGTTTGAAACTCTAAATCAAACACGGTTTGTGCTAGCTCCTTGAAACTTGACCAAATGAAGAAGTTCTAAGTTCTATCTCTATGGTTTGTTTCCTCTTGAAGTACCCCATGCAGAGACTGGCGAAAAACACTTCCGTTTGAAAAGGGTTGCCAATCTTCCAAAAAACTACTAGTTTGCTGAAATCTCAGCAAACATTTTTTCACCAAATCTTGATGATACTTGGTGGTAATGATCAGTTCACTAATCCCACTTGGCTGCCCAAATTTTATTCTTGTAGGTTGAAGCATTCGTTTCCAGTAACAGTTTGAATTTTTAGGTTTCACTCTGTTTTCTGTTATATAGATAGATGTGTTTGAAACTCTAAATCAAACACGGTTTGTGCTAGCTCCGTGAAACTTGACAAAATGAAGTAGTTCTAAGTTCTATCTCTATGGTTTGTTTCCTCTTGAAGTACCCCATGCAGAGACTGGCGAAGAACACTTTCGTTTGAAAGGGGTTGCCAAGCTTCCAAAAAACTTCTCGTTTGCTGAAATCTCAGCAAACATTTTTTCACCAAAACTTGATGATACTTGGTGGTAATGATCAGTTCACTAAGCCCACTTGGCTGCCCAATTTTCACTCTTCTAGGTTCAAGCGTTCGTTTCCAGTAACAGTTTGAATTTTTAGGTTTCACTCTGTTTTCTGTTATATAGATAGATGTGTTTGAAACTCTAAATCAAACACGGTTTGTGCTAGCTCCTTGAAACTTGACAAAATGAAGTAGTTCTAAGTTCTATCTCTATGGTTTGTTTCCTCTTGTAGTACCCCATGCAGAGACTGGCGAAAAACACTTTCGTTTGAAAGGGGTTGCCAAGCTTCCAAAAAACTACTAGTTTGCTGAAATCTCAGCAAACATTTTTTCACCAAATCTTGATGATACTTGGTGGTAATGATCAGTTCACTAATCCCACTTGGCTGCCCAACTTTCACTCTTCTAGGTTCAAGCGTTCGTTTCCAGTAACAGTTTGAATTTTTAGGTTTCACTCTGTTTTCTGTTATATAGATAGATGTGTTTGAAACTCTAAATCAAACACGGTTTGTGCTAGCTCCATGAAACTTGACAAAATGAAGTAGTTCTAAGTTCTTTCTCTATGGTTTGTTTTCTCTTGAAGTACCCCATGCAGAGACTGGCGAAGAACACTTTCGTTTGAAAGGGGTTGCCAAGCTTCCAAAAAACTACTCGTTTGCTGAAAACTCAGCAAACATTTTTTCACCAAATCTTGATGATACTTGGTGGTAATGATCAGTTCACTAAGCCCACTTGGCTGAGCAATTTTCACTCTTCTAGGTTCAAGCGTTCGTTTCCAGTAACACTTTGAAATTTTAGGTATCACTCTGTTTTCTGCTATATAGATAGATGTGTTTGAAACTCTAAATCAAACACGGTTTGTGCTAGCTCCGTGAAACTTGACAAAATGAAGTAGTTCTAAGTTCTATCTCTATGGTTTGTTTCCTCTTGAAGTACCCCATGCAGAGACTGGCGAAGAACACTTTCGTTTGAAAGGGGTTGCCAAGCTTCCAAAAAACTACTAGTTTGCTGAAATCTCAGCAAACATTTTTTCACCAAATCTTGATGATACTTGGTGGTATATGATCAGTTCACTAATCCCACTTGGCTGCCCCAAATTTTTATTCTTGTAGGTTGAAGCTTTCGTTTCCAGTAACAGTTATTTTTAGGTTTCACTCTGTTTTCTCCTACATGGATAGCTGTGTTTGGAATTCTAAATCAAACACGGTTTGTGCTAGCTCCTTGAAACTTGACCAAATGAAGTACTTCTAAGTTCTATCTCTATGGTTTGTTTCCTCTTGAAGTACCCCATGCAGAGACTGGCGAAAAACACTTCCGTTTGAAAGGGGTTGCCAAGATTCCAAAAAACTACTAATTTGCTGAAATCTCAGCAAACATTTTTTCACCAAAACTTGATGATACTTGGTGGTAATGATCAGTTCACTAAGCCCACTTGGCAGCCCAATTTTTACTCTTCTAGGTTCAAGCGTTCGTTTCCAGTAACACTTTGAAATTTTAGGTTTCACTCTGTTTTCTGCTATATAGATAGATGTCTTTGAAACTCTAAATCAAACACGGTTTGTGCTAGCTCCTTGAAACTTGACAAAATGAAGTAGTTCTAAGTTCTATCTCTATGGTTTGTTTCCTCTTGAAGTATCCCATGCAGAGACTGGCGAAAAACACTTTCGTTTGAAAGGGGTTGCCAAGCTTCCAAAAAACTACTCGTTTGCTGAAATCTCAGCAAACATTTTTTCACCAAATCTTGATGATACTTGGTGGTAATGATCAGTTCACTAATCCCACTTGGCTGCCCAACTTTCACTATTCTGGGTTCAAGCGTTCGTTTCCAGTAACAGTTTGAATTTTTAGGTTTCACTCTGTTTTCTGTTATATAGATAGATGTGTTTGAAACTCTAAATCAAACACGGTTTGTGCTAGCTCCGTGAAACTTGACAAAATGAAGTAGTTCTAAGTTCTATCTCTATGGTTTGTTTCCTCTTGAAGTACCCCATGCAGAGACTGGCAAAGAACACTTTCGTTTGAAAGGGGTTGCCAAGCTTCCAAAAAACTACTCGTTTGCTGAAATCTCAGCAAACATTTTTTCACCAAATCTTGATGATACTTGGTGGTAATGATCAGTTCACTAAGCCCACTTGGCTGCCCAATTTTCACTCTTCTAGGTTCAAGCGTTCGTTTCCAGTAACACTTTGAATTTTTAGGTTTCACTCTGTTTTCTGCTATATAGATAGATGTGTTTGAAACTCTAAATCAAACACGGTTTGTGCTAGCTCCTTGAAACTTGACCAAATGAAGTAGTTCTAAGTTCTATCTCTATGGTTTGTTTCCTCTTGAAGTACCCCATGCAGAGACTGGCGAAAAACACTTCCGTTTGAAAAGGGTTGCCAATCTTCCAAAAAACTACTAGTTTGCTGAAATCTCAGCAAACATTTTTTCACCAAATCTTGATGATACTTGGTGGTAATGATCAGTTCACTAATCCCACTTGGCTGCCCAAATTTTATTCTTGTAGGTTGAAGCATTCGTTTCCAGTAACAGTTTGAATTTTTAGGTTTCACTCTGTTTTCTGTTATATAGATAGATGTGTTTGAAACTCTAAATCAAACACGGTTTGTGCTAGCTCCGTGAAACTTGACAAAATGAAGTAGTTCTAAGTTCTATCTCTATGGTTTGTTTCCTCTTGAAGTACCCCATGCAGAGACTGGCGAAGAACACTTTCGTTTGAAAGGGGTTGCCAAGCTTCCAAAAAACTTCTCGTTTGCTGAAATCTCAGCAAACATTTTTTCACCAAAACTTGATGATACTTGGTGGTAATGATCAGTTCACTAAGCCCACTTGGCTGCCCAATTTTCACTCTTCTAGGTTCAAGCGTTCGTTTCCAGTAACAGTTTGAATTTTTAGGTTTCACTCTGTTTTCTGTTATATAGATAGATGTGTTTGAAACTCTAAATCAAACACGGTTTGTGCTAGCTCCTTGAAACTTGACAAAATGAAGTCGTTCTAAGTTCTATCTCTATGGTTTGTTTCCTCTTGTAGTACCCCATGCAGAGACTGGCGAAAAACACTTTCGTTTGAAAGGGGTTGCCAAGCTTCCAAAAAACTACTAGTTTGCTGAAATCTCAGCAAACATTTTTTCACCAAATCTTGATGATACTTGGTGGTAATGATCAGTTCACTAATCCCACTTGGCTGCCCAACTTTCACTCTTCTAGGTTCAAGCGTTCGTTTCCAGTAACAGTTTGAATTTTTAGGTTTCACTCTGTTTTCTGTTATATAGATAGATGTGTTTGAAACTCTAAATCAAACACGGTTTGTGCTAGCTCCGTGAAACTTGACAAAATGAAGTAGTTCTAAGTTCTATCTCTATGGTTTGTTTCCTCTTGAAGTACCCCATGCAGAGACTGGCGAAGAACACTTTCGTTTGAAAGGGGTTGCGAAGCTTCCAAAAAACTACTCGTTTGCTGAAATCTCAGCAAACATTTTTTCACCAAATCTTGATGATACTTGGTGGTAATGATCAGTTCACTAAGACCACTTGGCTGCCCAATTTTCACTCTTCTAGGTTCAAGCGTTCGTTTCCAGTAACACTTTGAATTTTTAGGTTTCACTCTGTTTTCTGCTATATAGATAGATGTGTTTGAAACTCTAAATCAAACACGGTTTGTGCTAGCTCTTTGAAACTTGACCAAATGAAGTAGTTCTAAGTTCTATCTCTATGGTTTGTTTCCTCTTGAAGTATCCCATGCAGAGACTGGCGAAAAACACTTCCGTATGAAAGGGGTTGCCAAGCTTCAAAAAAACTACTAGTTTGCTGAAATCTCAGCAAACATTTTTTCACCAAATCTTGATGATACTTGGTGGTAATGATCAGTTCACTAATCCCACTTGGCTGCCCAAATTTTATTCTTCTCGGTTGAAGCTTTCGTTTCCAGTAACAGTTTGAATTTTTAGGTTTCACTCTGTTTTCTCCTACATAGATAGCTGTGTTTGGAATTCTAAATCAAACACGGTTTGTGCTAGCTCCTTGAAACTTGACCAAATGAAGTAGTTCTAAGTTCTATCTCTATGGTTTGTTTCCTCTTGAAGTACCCCATGCAGAGACTGGCGAAAAACACTTCCGTTTGAAAAGGGTTGCCAATCTTCCAAAAAACTACTAGTTTGCTGAAATCTCAGCAAACATTTTTTCAAGAAATCTTGATGATACTTGGTGGTAATGATCAGTTCACTAATCCCACTTGGCTGCCCAACTTTCACTCTTCTAGGTTGAAGCGTTCGTTTCCAGTAACACTTTGAATTTTTATGTTTCACTCTGTTTTCTGTTATATAGATAGATGTGTTTGAAACTCTAAATCAAACACGGTTTGTGCTCGCTCCTTGAAACTTGACAAAATGAAGTAGTTCTAAGTTCTATCTCTATGGTTTGTTTCCTCTTGAAGTTCCCCATGCAGAGACTGGAGAAAAACACTTTCGTTTGAAAGGGGTTGCCAAGCTTCCAAAAAACTACTCGTTTGCTGAAATCTCAGCAAACATTTTTTCACCAAATCTTGATGATACTTGGTGGTAATGATCAGTTCACTAATCCCACTTGGCTGCCCAAATTTTATTCTTCTCGGTTGAAGCTTTCGTTTCCAGTAACAGTTTGAATTTTTAGGTTTCACTCTGTTTTCTCCTACATAGATAGCTGTGTTTGGAATTCTAAATCAAACACGGTTTGTGCTAGCTCCTTGAAACTTGACCAAATGAAGTAGTTCTAAGTTCTATCTCTATGGTTTTTTTCCTCTTGAAGTACCCCATGCAGAGACTGGCGAAGAACACTTTCGTTTGAAAGGGGTTGCCAAGCTTCCAAAAAACTACTAGTTTGCTGAAATCTCAGCAAACATTTTTTTCACCAAATCTTGATGATACTTGGTGGTAATGATCAGTTCACTAAGCCCACTTGGCTGCCCAATTTTCATCTTCTAGGTTCAAGCGTTCGTTTCCAGTAACACTTTGAATTTTTAGGTTTCACTCTGTTTTCTGCTATATAGATAGATGTGTTTGAAACTCTAAATCAAACACGGTTTGTGCTAGCTCCTTGAAACTTGAGCAAATGAAGTAGTTCTAAGTTCTATCTCTATGGTTTGTTTCCTCTTGAAGTACCCCATGCAGAGACTGGCTAAAAACACTTTCATTTGAAAGGGGTTGCCAAGCTTCCAAAAAACTACTAGTTTGCTGAAATCTCAGCAAACATTTTTTCACCAAATCTTGATGATACTTGGTGGTAATGATCAGTTCACTAAGCCCACTTGGCTGCCCAACTTTCACTCTTCTAGGTTCAAGCGTTCGTTTCCAGTAACAGTTTGAATTTTTAGGTTTCACTCTGTTTTCTGCTATATAGATAGATGTGTTTGAAACTCTAAATCAAACACGGTTTGTGCTAGCTCCGTGAAACTTGACAAAATGAAGTAGTTCTAAGTTCTATCTCTATGGTTTGTTTCCTCTTGAAGTACCCCATGCAGAGACTGGCGAAGAACACTTTCGTTTGAAAGGGGTTGCCAAGCTTCCATAAAACTACTAGTTTGCTGAAATCTCAGCAAACATTTTTTCACCAAATCTTGATGATACTTGGTGGTAATGATCAGTTCACTAAGCCCACTTGGCTGCCCAATTTTCACTCTTCTAGGTTCAAGCGTTCGTTTCCAGTAACACTTTGAATTTTTAGGTTTCACTCTGTTTTCTGCTATATAGATAGATGTGTTTGAAACTCTAAATCAAACACGGTTTGTGCTAGCTCCTTGAAACTTGAGCAAATGAAGTAGTTCTAAGTTCTATCTCTATGGTTTGTTTCCTCTTGAAGTACCCCATGCAGAGACTGGCGAAAAACACTTTCGTTTTAAAGGGGTTGCCAAGCTTCCAAAAAACTACTAGTTTGCTGAAATCTCAGCAAACATTTATTCACCAAAACTTGATGATACTTGGTGGAAATGATCAGTTCACTAAGCCCACTTGGCTGCCCAATTTTTACTCTTCTAGGTTCAAGCGTTCGTTTCCAGTAACACTTTGAAATTTTAGGTTTCACTCTGTTTTCTGCTATATAGATAGATGTCTTTGAAACTCTAAATCAAACACGGTTTGTGCTAGCTCCTTGAAATTTGACAAAATGAAGTAGTTGTTAGTTCTATCTCTATGGTTTTTTTCCTCTTGAAGTACCCCATGCAGAGACTGGCGAAGAACACTTTCGTTTGAAAGGGGTTGCCAAGCTTCCAAAAAACTACTAGTTTGCTGAAATCTCAGCAAACATTTTTTCACCAAATCTTGATGATACTTGGTGGTAATGATCAGTTCACTAAGCCCACTTGGCTGCCCAATTTTCACTCTTCTAGGTTCAAGCGTTCGTTTCCAGTAACACTTTGAATTTTTAGGTTTCACTCTGTTTTCTGCTATATAGATAGATGTGTTTGAAACTCTAAATCAAACACGGTTTGTGCTAGCTCCTTGAAACTTGAGCAAATGAAGTAGTTCTAAGTTCTGTCTCTATGGTTTGTTTCCTCTTGAAGTACCCCATGCAGAGACTGGCTAAAAACACTTTCATTTGAAAGGGGTTGCCAAGCTTCCAAAAAACTACTAGTTTGCTGAAATCTCAGCAAACATTTTTTCACCAAATCTTGATGATACTTGGTGGTAATGATCAGTTCACTAAGCCCACTTGGCTGCCCAACTTTCACTCTTCTAGGTTCAAGCGTTCGTTTCCAGTAACAGTTTAAATTTTTAGGTTTCACTCTGTTTTCTGCTATATAGATAGATGTGTTTGAAACTCTAAATCAAACACGGTTTGTGCTAGCTCCGTGAAACTTGACAAAATGAAGTAGTTCTAAGTTCTATCTCTATGGTTTGTTTCCTCTTGAAGTACCCCATGCAGAGACTGGCGAAGAACACTTTCGTTTGAAAGGGGTTGCCAAGCTTCCATAAAACTACTAGTTTGCTGAAATCTCAGCAAACATTTTTTCACCAAATCTTGATGATACTTGGTGGTAATGATCAGTTCACTAAGCCCACTTGGCTGCCCCATTTTCACTCTTCTAGGTTCAAGCGTTCGTTTCCAGTAACACTTTGAATTTTTAGGTTTCACTCTGTTTTCTGCTATATAGATAGATGTGTTTGAAACTCTAAATCAAACACGGTTTGTGCTAGCTCCTTGAAACTTGAGCAAATGAAGTAGTTCTAAGTTCTATCTCTATGGTTTGTTTCCTCTTGAAGTACCCCATGCAGAGACTGGCTAAAAACACTTTCATTTGAAAGGGGTTGCCAAGCTTCCAAAAAACTACTAGTTTGCTGAAATCTCAGCAAACATTTTTTCACCAAATCTTGATGATACTTGGTGGTAATGATCAGTTCACTAAGCCCACTTGGCTGCCCAACTTTCACTCTTCTAGGTTCAAGCGTTCGTTTCCAGTAACACTTTGAATTTTTAGGTTTCACTCTGTTTTCTGCTATATAGATAGATGTGTTTGAAACTCTAAATCAAACACGGTTTGTGCTAGCTCCGTGAAACTTGACAAAATGAAGTAGTTCTAAGTTCTATCTCTATGGTTTGTTTCCTCTTGAAGTACCCCATGCAGAGACTGGCGAAGAACACGTTCGTTTGAAAGGGGTTGCCAAGCTTCCAAAAAACTACTAGTTTGCTGAAATCTTAGCAAACATTTTTTCACCAAATCTTGATGATACTTGGTGGTAATGATCAGTTCACTAATCCCACTTGGCTGCCCAACTTTCACTCTTCTAGGTTCAAGCGTTCGTTTCCAGTAACACTTTGAATTTTTAGGTTTCACTCTGTTTTCTGTTATATAGATAGATGTGTTTGAAACTCTAAATCAAACACGGTTTGTGCTCGCTCCTTGAAACTTGACAAAATGAAGTAGTTCTAAGTTCTATCTCTATGGTTTGTTTCCTCTTGAAGTACCCCATGCAGAGACTGGAGAAAAACACTTTCGTTTGAAAGGGGTTGCCAAGCTTCCAAAAAACTACTCGTTTGCTGAAATCTCAGCAAACATTTTTTCACCAAATCTTGATGATACTTGGTGGTAATGATCAGTTCACTAAGCCCACTTGGCTGCCCAATTTTCACTCTTCTAGGTTCAAGCGTTCGTTTCCAGTAACACTTTGAATTTTTAGGTTTCACTCTGTTTTCTGCTATATAGATAGATGTGTTTGAAACTCTAAATCAAACACGGTTTGTGCTAGCTCTTTGAAACTTGACCAAATGAAGTAATTCTAAGTTCTATCTCTATGGCTTGTTTCCTCTTGAAGTATCCCATGCAGAGACTGGCGAAAAACACTTCCGTATGAAAGGGGTTGCCAAGCTTCCAAAAAACTACTAGTTTGCTGAAATCTCAGCAAACATTTTTTCACCAAATCTTGATGATACTTGGTGGTAATGATCAGTTCACTAATCCCACTTGGCTGCCCAAATTTTATTCTTCTCGGTTGAAGCTTTCGTTTCCAGTAACAGTTTGAATTTTTAGGTTTCACTCTGTTTTCTCCTACATAGATAGCTGTGTTTGGAATTCTAAATCAAACACGGTTTGTGCTAGCTCCTTGAAACTTGACCAAATGAAGTAGTTCTAAGTTCTATCTCTATGGTTTTTTTCCTCTTGAAGTACCCCATGCAGAGACTGGCGAAGAACACTTTCGTTTGAAAGGGGTTGCCAAGCTTCCAAAAAACTACTAGTTTGCTGAAATCTCAGCAAACATTTTTTCACCAAATCTTGATGATACTTGGTGGTAATGATCAGTTCACTAAGCCCACTTGGCTGCCCAATTTTCACTCTTCTAGGTTCAAGCGTTCGTTTCCAGTAACACTTTGAATTTTTAGGTTTCACTCTGTTTTCTGCTATATAGATAGATGTGTTTGAAACTCTAAATCAAACACGGTTTGTGCTAGCTCCTTGAAACTTGAGCAAATGAAGTAGTTCTAAGTTCTATCTCTATGGTTTGTTTCCTCTTGAAGTACCCCATGCAGAGACTGGCTAAAAACACTTTCATTTGAAAGGGGTTGCCAAGCTTCCAAAAAACTACTAGTTTGCTGAAATCTCAGCAAACATTTTTTCACCAAATCTTGATGATACTTGGTGGTAATGATCAGTTCACTAAGCCCACTTGGCTGCCCAACTTTCACTCTTCTAGGTTCAAGCGTTCGTTTCCAGTAACAGTTTGAATTTTTAGGTTTCACTCTGTTTTCTGCTATATAGATAGATGTGTTTGAAACTCTAAATCAAACACGGTTTGTGCTAGCTCCGTGAAACTTGACAAAATGAAGTAGTTCTAAGTTCTATCTCTATGGTTTGTTTCCTCTTGAAGTACCCCATGCAGAGACTGGCGAAGAACACTTTCGTTTGAAAGGGGTTGCCAAGCTTCCATAAAACTACTAGTTTGCTGAAATCTCAGCAAACATTTTTTCACCAAATCTTGATGATACTTGGTGGTAATGATCAGTTCACTAAGCCCACTTGGCTGCCCAATTTTCACTCTTCTAGGTTCAAGCGTTCGTTTCCAGTAACACTTTGAATTTTTAGGTTTCACTCTGTTTTCTGCTATATAGATAGATGTGTTTGAAACTCTAAATCAAACACGGTTTGTGCTAGCTCCTTGAAACTTGAGCAAATGAAGTAGTTCTAAGTTCTATCTCTATGGTTTGTTTCCTCTTGAAGTACCCCATGCAGAGACTGGCGAAAAACACTTTCGTTTTAAAGGGGTTGCCAAGCTTCCAAAAAACTACTAGTTTGCTGAAATCTCAGCAAACATTTATTCACCAAAACTTGATGATACTTGGTGGAAATGATCAGTTCACTAAGCCCACTTGGCTGCCCAATTTTTACTCTTCTAGGTTCAAGCGTTCGTTTCCAGTAACACTTTGAAATTTTAGGTTTCACTCTGTTTTCTGCTATATAGATAGATGTCTTTGAAACTCTAAATCAAACACGGTTTGTGCTAGCTCCTTGAAACTTGACAAAATGAAGTAGTTGTTAGTTCTATCTCTATGGTTTTTTTCCTCTTGAAGTACCCCATGCATAGACTGGCGAAGAACACTTTCGTTTGAAATTGGTTGCCAAGCTTCCAAAAAACTACTAGTTTGCTGAAATCTCAGCAAACATTTTTTCACCAAATCTTGATGATACTTGGTGGTAATGATCAGTTCACTAAGCCCACTTGGCTGCCCAATTTTCACTCTTCTAGGTTCAAGCGTTCGTTTCCAGTAACACTTTGAATTTTTAGGTTTCACTCTGTTTTCTGCTATATAGATAGATGTGTTTGAAACTCTAAATCAAACACGGTTTGTGCTAGCTCCTTGAAACTTGAGCAAATGAAGTAGTTCTAAGTTCTATCTCTATGGTTTGTTTCCTCTTGAAGTACCCCATGCAGAGACTGGCTAAAAACACTTTCATTTGAAAGGGGTTGCCAAGCTTCCAAAAAACTACTAGTTTGCTGAAATCTCAGCAAACATTTTTTCACCAAATCTTGATGATACTTGGTGGTAATGATCAGTTCACTAAGCCCACTTGGCTGCCCAACTTTCACTCTTCTAGGTTCAAGCGTTCGTTTCCAGTAACAGTTTGAATTTTTAGGTTTCACTCTGTTTTCTGCTATATAGATAGATGTGTTTGAAACTCTAAATCAAACACGGTTTGTGCTAGCTCCGTGAAACTTGACAAAATGAAGTAGTTCTAAGTTCTATCTCTATGGTTTGTTTCCTCTTGAAGTACCCCATGCAGAGACTGGCGAAGAACACTTTCGTTTGAAAGGGGTTGCCAAGCTTCCATAAAACTACTAGTTTGCTGAAATCTCAGCAAACATTTTTTCACCAAATCTTGATGATACTTGGTGGTAATGATCAGTTCACTAAGCCCACTTGGCTGCCCAATTTTCACTCTTCTAGGTTCAAGCGTTCGTTTCCAGTAACACTTTGAATTTTTAGGTTTCACTCTGTTTTCTGCTATATAGATAGATGTGTTTGAAACTCTAAATCAAACACGGTTTGTGCTAGCTCCTTGAAACTTGAGCAAATGAAGTAGTTCTAAGTTCTATCTCTATGGTTTGTTTCCTCTTGAAGTACCCCATGCAGAGACTGGCTAAAAACACTTTCATTTGAAAGGGGTTGCCAAGCTTCCAAAAAACTACTAGTTTGCTGAAATCTCAGCAAACATTTTTTCACCAAATCTTGATGATACTTGGTGGTAATGATCAGTTCACTAAGCCCACTTGGCTGCCCAACTTTCACTCTTCTAGGTTCAAGCGTTCGTTTCCAGTAACAGTTTGAATTTTTAGGTTTCACTCTGTTTTCTGCTATATAGATAGATGTGTTTGAAACTCTAAATCAAACACGGTTTGTGCTAGCTCCGTGAAACTTGACAAAATGAAGTAGTTCTAAGTTCTATCTCTATGGTTTGTTTCCTCTTGAAGTACCCCATGTAGAGACTGGCGAAGAACACGTTCGTTTGAAAGGGGTTGCCAAGCTTCCAAAAAACTACTAGTTTGCTGAAATCTCAGCAAACATTTTTTCACCAAATCTTGATGATACTTGGTGGTAATGATCAGTTCACTAATCCCACTTGGCTGCCCAACTTTCACTCTTCTAGGTTCAAGCGTTCGTTTCCAGTAACACTTTGAATTTTTAGGTTTCACTCTGTTTTCTGTTATATAGATAGATGTGTTTGAAACTCTAAATCAAACACGGTTTGTGCTCGCTCCTTGAAACTTGACAAAATGAAGTAGTTCTAAGTTCTATCTATATGGTTTGTTTCCTCTTGAAGTACCCCATGCAGAGACTGGAGAAAAACACTTTCGTTTGAAAGGGGTTGCCAAGCTTCCAAAAAACTACTCGTTTGCTGAAATCTCAGCAAACATTTTTTCACCAAATCTTGATGATACTTGGTGGTAATGATCAGTTCACTAATCCCACTTGGCTGCCCAACTTTCACTCTTCTAGATTCAAGCGTTCGTTTCCAGTAACAGTTTGAATTTTTAGGTATCACTCTGTTTTCTGCTATATAGATAGATGTCTTTGAAACTCTAAATCAAACACGGTTTGTGCTAGCTCCGTGAAACTTGACAAAATGAAGTAGTTCTAAGTTCTATCTCTATGGTTTGTTTCCTCTTGAAGTACCCCATGCAGAGACTGGCGAAGAACACTTTCGTTTGAAAGGGGTTGCCAAGCTTCCAAAAAACTACTCGTTTGCTGAAATCTCAGCAAACATTTTTTCACCAAATCTTGATGATACTTGGTGGTAATGATCAGTTCACTAAGCCCACTTGGCTGCCCAATTTTCTCTCTTCTAGGTTCAAGCGTTCATTTCCAGTAACACTTTGAAATTTTAGGTTTCACTCTGTTTTCTGCTATATAGATAGATGTGTTTGAAACTCTAAATCAAACACGGTTTGTGCTAGCTCCGTGAAACTTGACAAAATGAAGTAGTTCTAAGTTCTATCTCTATGGTTTGTTTCCTCTTGAAGTACCCCATGTAGAGACTGGCTAAGAACACTTTCGTTTGAAAGGGGTTGCCAAGCTTCCAAAAAACTTCTCGTTTGCTGAAATCTCAGCAAACATTTTTTCACCAAATCTTGATGATACTTGGTGGTAATGATCAGTTCACTAAGCCCACTTGGCTGCCCAATTTTCACTCTTCTAGGTTCAAGCGTTCGTTTCCAGTAACAGTTTGAATTTTTAGGTTTCACTCTGTTTTCTGTTATATAGATAGATGTGTTTGAAACTCTAAATCAAACACGGTTTGTGCTAGCTCCTTGAAACTTGACAAATGAAGTAGTTCTAAGTTCTATCTCTATGGTTTGTTTCCTCTTGAAGTACCCCATGCAGAGACTGGTAAAGAACACTTTCGTTTGAAAGGGGTTGCCAAGCTTCCAAAAAACTACTAGTTTGCTGAAATCTCAGCAAACATTTTTTCACCAAATCTTGATGATACTTGGTGGTAATGATCAGTTCACTAAGCACACTTGGCTGCCCAACTTTCACTCTTCTAGGTTCAAGCGTTCGTTTCCAGTAACAGTTTGAATTTTTAGGTTTCACTCTGTTTTCTGCTATATAGATAGATGTGTTTGAAACTCTAAATCAAACACGGTTTGTGCTAGCTCCGTGAAACTTGACAAAATGAAGTAGTTCTAAGTTCTATCTCTATGGTTTGTTTCCTCTTGAAGTACCCCATGCAGAGACTGGCGAAGAACACTTTCGTTTGAAAGGGGTTGCCAAGCTTCCATAAAACTACTAGTTTGCTGAAATCTCAGCAAACATTTTTTCACCAAATCTTGATGATACTTGGTGGTAATGATCAGTTCACTAAGCCCACTTGGCTGCCCAATTTTCACTCTTCTAGGTTCAAGCGTTCGTTTCCAGTAACACTTTGAATTTTTAGGTTTCACTCTGTTTTCTGCTATATAGATAGATGTGTTTGAAACTCTAAATCAAACACGGTTTGTGCTAGCTCCTTGAAACTTGAGCAAATGAAGTAGTTCTAAGTTCTATCTCTATGGTTTGTTTCCTCTTGAAGTACCCCATGCAGAGACTGGCTAAAAACACTTTCATTTGAAAGGGGTTGCCAAGCTTCCAAAAAACTACTAGTTTGCTGAAATCTCAGCAAACATTTTTTCACCAAATCTTGATGATACTTGGTGGTAATGATCAGTTCACTAAGCCCACTTGGCTGCCCAACTTTCACTCTTCTAGGTTCAAGCGTTCGTTTCCAGTAACAGTTTGAATTTTTAGGTTTCACTCTGTTTTCTGCTATATAGATAGATGTGTTTGAAACTCTAAATCAAACACGGTTTGTGCTAGCTCCGTGAAACTTGACAAAATGAAGTAGTTCTAAGTTCTATCTCTATGGTTTGTTTCCTCTTGAAGTACCCCATGCAGAGACTGGCGAAGAACACGTTCGTTTGAAAGGGGTTGCCAAGCTTCCAAAAAACTACTAGTTTGCTGAAATCTCAGCAAACATTTTTTCACCAAATCTTGATGATACTTGGTGGTAATGATCAGTTCACTAATCCCACTTGGCTGCCCAACTTTCACTCTTCTAGGTTCAAGCGTTCGTTTCCAGTAACACTTTGAATTTTTAGGTTTCACTCTGTTTTCTGTTATATAGATAGATGTGTTTGAAACTCTAAATCAAACACGGTTTGTGCTCGCTCCTTGAAACTTGACAAAATGAAGTAGTTCTAAGTTCTATCTCTATGGTTTGTTTCCTCTTGAAGTACCCCATGCAGAGACTGGAGAAAAACACTTTCGTTTGAAAGGGGTTGCCAAGCTTCCAAAAAACTACTCGTTTGCTGAAATCTCAGCAAACATTTTTTCACCAAATCTTGATGATACTTGGTGGTAATGATCAGTTCACTAAGCCCACTTGGCTGCCCAATTTTCTCTCTTCTAGGTTCAAGCGTTCATTTCCAGTAACACTTTGAAATTTTAGGTTTCACTCTGTTTTCTGCTATATAGATAGATGTGTTTGAAACTCTAAATCAAACACGGTTTGTGCTAGCTCCGTGAAACTTGAGCAAATGAAGTAGTTCTAAGTTCTATCTCTATGGTTTGTTTCCTCTTGAAGTACCCCATGCAGAGACTGGCTAAAAACACTTTCATTTGAAAGGGGTTGCCAAGCTTCCAAAAAACTTCTCGTTTGCTGAAATCTCAGCAAACATTTTTTCACCAAATCTTGATGATACTTGGTGGTAATGATCAGTTCACTAAGCCCACTTGGCTGCCCAATTTTCACTCTTCTAGGTTCAAGCGTTCGTTTCCAGTAACAGTTTGAATTTTTAGGTTTCACTCTGTTTTCTGCTATATAGATAGATGTGTTTGAAACTCTAAATCAAACACGGTTTGTGCTAGCTCCTTGAAACTTGACAAAATGAAGTAGTTCTAAGTTCTATCTCTATGGTTTGTTTCCTCTTGAAGTACCCCATGCAGAGACTGGCGAAGAACACGTTCGTTTGAAAGGGGTTGCCAAGCTTCCAAAAAACTACTAGTTTGCTGAAATCTCAGCAAACATTTTTTCACCAAATCTTGATGATACTTGGTGGTAATGATCAGTTCACTAATCCCACTTGGCTGCCCAACTTTCACTCTTCTAGGTTCAAGCGTTCGTTTCCAGTAACACTTTGAATTTTTAGGTTTCACTCTGTTTTCTGTTATATAGATAGATGTGTTTGAAACTCTAAATCAAACACGGTTTGTGCTCGCTCCTTGAAACTTGACAAAATGAAGTAGTTCTAAGTTCTATCTCTATGGTTTGTTTCCTCTTGAAGTACCCCATGCAGAGACTGGAGAAAAACACTTTCGTTTGAAAGGGGTTGCCAAGCTTCCAAAAAACTACTCGTTTGCTGAAATCTCAGCAAACATTTTTTCACCAAATCTTGATGATACTTGGTGGTAATGATCAGTTCACTAATCCCACTTGGCTGCCCAACTTTCACTCTTCTAGATTCAAGCGTTCGTTTCCAGTAACAGTTTGAATTTTTAGGTATCACTCTGTTTTCTGCTATATAGATAGATGTCTTTGAAACTCTAAATCAAACACGGTTTTTGCTAGCTCCGTGAAACTTGACAAAATGAAGTAGTTCTAAGTTCTATCTCTATGGTTTGTTTTATCTTGAAGTACCCCATGCAGATACTGGCGAAGAACACTTTCGTTTGAAAGGGGTTGCCAAGCTTCCAAAAAACTACTCGTTTGCTGAAATCTCAGCAAACATTTTTTCACCAAATCTTGATGATACTTGGTGGTAATGATCAGTTCACTAAGCCCACTTGGCTGCCCAATTTTCTCTCTTCTAGGTTCAAGCGTTCATTTCCAGTAACACTTTGAAATTTTAGGTTTCACTCTGTTTTCTGCTATATAGATAGATGTGTTTGAAACTCTAAATCAAACACGGTTTGTGCTAGCTCCGTGAAACTTGACAAAATGAAGTAGTTCTAAGTTCTATCTCTATGGTTTGTTTCCTCTTGAAGTACCCCACGTAGAGACTGGCGAAGAACACTTTCGTTTGAAAGGGGTTGCCAAGCTTCCAAAAAACTTCTCGTTTGCTGAAATCTCAGCAAACATTTTTTCACCAAATCTTGATGATACTTGGTGGTAATGATCAGTTCACTAAGCCCACTTGGCTACCCAATTTTCACTCTTCTAGGTTCAAGCGTTCGTTTCCAGTAACAGTTTGAATTTTTAGGTTTCACTCTGTTTTCTGTTATATAGATAGATGTGTTTGAAACTCTAAATCAAACACGGTTTGTGCTAGCTCCTTGAAACTTGACAAAATGAAGTAGTTCTAAGTTCTATCTCTATGGTTTGTTTCCTCTTGAAGTACCCCATGCAGAGACTGGCGAAGAACACTTTCGTTAGAAAGGGGTTTCCAAGCTTCCAAAAAACTACTCGTTTGCTGAAATCTCAGCAAACATTTTTTCACCAAATCTTGATGATACTTGGTGGTAATGATCAGTTCACTAAGCCCACTTGGCTGCCCAATTTTCACTCTTCTAGGTTCAAGCGTTCGTTTCCAGTAACACTTTGAATTTTTAGGTTTCACTCTGTTTTCTGCTATATAGATAGATGTGTTTGAAACTCTAAATCAAACACGGTTTGTGCTAGCTCCTTGAAACTTGAGCAAATGAAGTAGTTCTAAGTTGTATCTCTATTGTTTGTTTCCTCTTGAAGTACCCCATGCAGAGACTGGCGAAAAACACTTTCATTTGAAAGGGGTTGCCAAGCTTCCAAAAAACTACTAGTTTGCTGAAATCTCAGCAAACATTTTTTCACCAAATCTTGATGATACTTGGTGGTAATGATCAGTTCACTAAGCCCACTTGGCTGCCCAATTTTCTCTCTTCTAGGTTCAAGCGTTCGTTTCCAGTAACACTTTGAAATTTTAGGTTTCACTCTGTTTTCTGCTATATAGATAGATGTGTTTGAAACTCTAAATCAAACACGGTTTGTGCTAGCTCCGTGAAACTTGACAAAATGAAGTAGTTCTAAGTTCTATCTCTATGGTTTGTTTCCTCTTGAAGTACCCCATGCAGAGACTGGCGAAGAACACTTTCGTTTGAAAGGGGTTGCCAAGCTTCCAAAAAACTTCTCGTTTGCTGAAATCTCAGCAAACATTTTTTCACCAAATCTTGATGATACTTGGTGGTAATGATCAGTTCACTAAGCCCACTTGGCTGCCCAACTTTCACTCTTCTAGGTTCAAGCGTTCGTTTTTAGTAACAGTTTGAATTTTTAGGTTTCACTCTGTTTTCTGCTATATAGATAGATGTCTCGAAACTCTAAATCAAACACGGTTTGTGCTAGCTCCGTGAAACTTGACAAAATGAAGTAGTTCTAAGTTCTATCTCTATGGTTTGTTTCCTCTTGAAATACCCCATGCAGAGACTGGCGAAAAACACTTTCGTTTGAAAGGGGTTGCCAAGCTTCCAAAAAACTACTAGTTTGCTGAAATCCCAGCAAACATTTTTTCACCAAATCTTGATGATACTTGGTGGTAATGATCAGTTCACTAATCCCACTTGGCTGCCCAACTTTCACTCTTCTAGGTTCAAGCGTTCGTTTCCAGTAACACTTTGAATTTTTAGGTTTCACTCTGTTTTCTGTTATATAGATAGATGTGTTTGAAACTCTAAATCAAACACGGTTTGTGCTAGCTCCTTGAAACTTGACAAAATGAAGTAGTTCTAAGTTCTATCTCTATGGTTTGTTTCCTCTTGAAGTACCCCATGCAGAGACTGGCGAAAAACACTTTCGTTTGAAAGGGGTTGCCAAGCTTCCAAAAAACTACTCGTTTGCTGAAATCTCAGCAAACATTTTTTCACCAAATCTTGATGATACTTGGTGGTAATGATCAGTTCACTAATCCCACTTGGCTGCCCAACTTTCACTCTTCTAGATTCAAGCGTTCGTTTCCAGTAACAGTTTGAATTTTTAGGTATCACTCTGTTTTCTGCTATATAGATAGATGTCTTTGAAACTCTAAATCAAACACGGTTTGTGCTAGCTCCGTGAAACTTGACAAAATGAAGTAGTTCTAAGTTCTATCTCTATGGTTTGTTTCCTCTTGAAGTACCCCATGCAGAGACTGGCGAAGAACACTTTCGTTTGAAAGGGGTTGCCAAGCTTCCAAAAAACTACTAGTTTGCTGAAATCTCAGCAAACATTTTTTCACCAAATCTTGATGATACTTGGTGGTAATGATCAGTTCACTAAGCCCACTTGGCTGCCCAATTTGTTCTCTTCTAGGTTCAAGCGTTCATTTCCAGTAACACTTTGAAATTTTAGGTTTCACTCTGTTTTCTGCTATATAGATAGATGTGTTTGAAACTCTAAATCAAACACGGTTTGTGCTAGCTCCGTGAAACTTGACAAAATGAAGTAGTTCTAAGTTCTATCTCTATGGTTTGTTTCCTCTTGAAGTACCCCATGTAGAGACTGGCGAAGAACACTTTCGTTTGAAAGGGGTTGCCAAGCTTCCAAAAAACTTCTCGTTTGCTGAAATCTCAGCAAACATTTTTTCACCAAATCTTGATGATACTTGGTGGTAATGATCAGTTCACTAAGCCCACTTGGCTGCCCAATTTTCACTCTTCTAGGTTCAAGCGTTCGTTTCCAGTAACACTTTGAATTTTTAGGTTTCACTCTGTTTTCTGTTATATAGATAGATGTGTTTGAAACTCTAAATCAAACACGGTTTGTGCTAGCTCCTTGAAACTTGACAAAATGAAGTAGTTCTAAGTTCTATCTCTATGGTTTGTTTCCTCTTGAAGTACCCCATGCAGAGACTGGCGAAGAACACTTTCGTTTGAAAGGGGTTGCCAAGCATCCAAAAAACTACTAGTTTGCTGAAATCTCAGCAAACATTTTTTCACCAAATCTTGATGATACTTGGTGGTAATGATCAGTTCACTAAGCCCACTTGGCTGCATAATTTTCACTCTTCTAGGTTCAAGCGTTCGTTTCCAGTAACACGTTGAATTTTTAGGTTTCACTCTGTTTTCTGCTATATAGATAGATGTGTTTGAAACTCTAAATCAAACACGGTTTGTGCTAGCTCCTTGAAACTTGATCAAATGAAGTAGTTATAAGCTCTATCTCTATTGTTTGTTTCCTCTTGAAGTACCCCATGCAGAGACTGGCGAAAAACACTTTCATTTGAAAGGGGTTGCCAAGCTTCCAAAAAACTACTCGTTTGCTGAAATCTCAGCAAACATTTTTTCACCAAATCTTGATGATACTTGGTGGTAATGATCAGTTCACTAAGCCCACTTGGCTGCCCAATTTTCTCTCTTCTAGGTTCAAGCGTTCGTTTCCAGTAACACTTTGAAATTTTAGGTTTCACTCTGTTTTCTGCTATATAGATAGATGTGTTTGAAACTCTAAATCAAACACGGTTTGTGCTAGCTCCGTGAAACTTGACAAAATGAAGTAGTTCTAAGTTCTATCTCTATGGTTTGTTTCCTCTTGAAGTACCCCATGTAGAGACTGGCGAAGAACACTTTCGTTTGAAAGGGGTTGCCAAGCTTCCAAAAAACTTCTCGTTTGCTGAAATCTCAGCAAACATTTTTTCACCAAATCTTGATGATACTTGGTGGTAATGATCAGTTCACTAAGCCCACTTGGCTGCCCAATTTTCACTCTTCTAGGTTCAAGCGTTCGTTTCCAGTAACACTTTGAATTTTTAGGTTTCACTCTGTTTTCTGTTATATAGATAGATGTGTTTGAAACTCTAAATCAAACACGGTTTGTGCTAGCTCCTTGAAACTTGACAAAATGAAGTAGTTCTAAGTTCTATCTCTATGGTTTGTTTCCTCTTGAAGTACCCCATGCAGAGACTGGCGAAGAACACTTTCGTTTGAAAGGGGTTGCCAAGCATCCAAAAAACTACTAGTTTGCTGAAATCTCAGCAAACATTTTTTCACCAAATCTTGATGATACTTGGTGGTAATGATCAGTTCACTAAGCCCACTTGGCTGCATAATTTTCACTCTTCTAGGTTCAAGCGTTCGTTTCCAGTAACACGTTGAATTTTTAGGTTTCACTCTGTTTTCTGCTATATAGATAGATGTGTTTGAAACTCTAAATCAAACACGGTTTGTGCTAGCTCCTTGAAACTTGATCAAATGAAGTAGTTATAAGCTCTATCTCTATTGTTTGTTTCCTCTTGAAGTACCCCATGCAGAGACTGGCGAAAAACACTTTCATTTGAAAGGGGTTGCCAAGCTTCCAAAAAACTACTCGTTTGCTGAAATCTCAGCAAACATTTTTTCACCAAATCTTGATGATACTTGGTGGTAATGATCAGTTCACTAAGCCCACTTGGCTGCCCAATTTTCTCTCTTCTAGGTTCAAGCGTTCGTTTCCAGTAACACTTTGAAATTTTAGGTTTCACTCTGTTTTCTGCTATATAGATAGATGTGTTTGAAACTCTAAATCAAACACGGTTTGTGCTAGCTCCGTGAAACTTGACAAAATGAAGTAGTTCTAAGTTCTATCTCTATGGTTTGTTTCCTCTTGAAGTACCCCATGCAGAGACTGGCGAAGAACACTTTCGTTTGAAAGGGGTTGCCAAGCTTCCAAAAAACTTCTCGTTTGCTGAAATCTCAGCAAACTTTTTTTCACCAAATCTTGATGATACTTGGGGGTAATGATCAGTTCACTAATCCCACTTGGCTGCCCAACTTTCACTCTTCTAGGTTCAAGCGTTCGTTTCCAGTAACAGTTTGAATTTTTAGGTTTCACTCTGTTTTCTGTTATATAGATAGATGTGTTTGAAACTCTAAATCAAACACGGTTTGTGCTAGCTCCTTGAAACTTGACAAAATGAAGTAGTTCTAAGTTCTATCTCTATGGTTTGTTTCCTCTTGAAGTACCCCATGCAGAGACTGGCGAAGAACACTTTCGTTTGAAAGGGGTTGCCAAGCTTCCAAAAAACTACTAGTTTGCTGAAATCTCAGCAAACATTTTTTCACCAAATCTTGATGATACTTGGTGGTAATGATCAGTTCACTAAGCCCACTTGGCTGCCCAATTTTCACCCTTCTAGGTTCAAGCGTTCGTTTCCAGTAACAGTTTGAATTTTTAGGTTTCACTCTGTTTTCTCCTACATAGATAGCTGTGTTTGGAATTCTAAATCAAACACGGTTTGTGCTAGCTCCTTGAAACTTGACCAAATGAAGTAGTTCTAAATTCTATCTCGATGGTTTGTTTCCTCTTGAAGTACCCCATGCAGAGACTGGCGAAAAACACTTTCGTTTGAAAGGGGTTGCCAAGCTTCCAAAAAACTACTAGTTTGCTGAAATTTCAGCAAACATTTTTTCACCAAATCTTGATGATACTTGGTGGTAATGATCAGTTCACTAATCCCACTTGGCTGCCCAATTTTTATTCTTCTAGGTTGAAGCATTCGTTTCCAGTAACAGTTTGAATTTTTAGGTTTCACTCTGTTTTCTCCTACATAGATAGCTGTGTTTGGAATTCTAAATCAAACACGGTTTGTGCTAGCTCCTTGAAACTTTAGCAAATGAAGTAGTTCTAAGTTCTATCTCTATGGATTGTTTCCTCTTGACATACCCCATGCAGAGACTGGCGAAAAACACTTTCGTTTTAAAGGGGTTGCCAAGCTTCCAAAAAACTACTAGTTTGCTGAAATCTCAGCAAACATTTTTTCACCAAAACTTGATGATACTTGGTGGTATTGATCAGTTCAGTAAGCCCACTTGGCTGCCCAATTTTTACTCTTCTAGGTTCAAGCGTTCGTTTCCAGTAACACTTTGAAATTTTAGGTTTCACTCTGTTTTCTGCTATATAGATAGATGTGTTTGAAACTCTAAATCAAACACGGTTTGTGCTAGCTCCTTGAAACTTGACAAAATGAAGTAGTTCTAAGTTCTATCTCTATGGTTTGTTTCCTCTTGAAGTACCCCATGCAGAGACTGGCGAAGAACACTTTCGTTAGAAAGGGGTTTCCAAGCTTCCAAAAAACTACTAGTTTGCTGAAATCTCAGCAAACATTTTTTCACCAAATCTTGATGATACTTGGTGGTAATGATCAGTTCACTAAGCCCACTTGGCTGCCCAATTTTCACTCTTCTAGGTTCAAGCGTTCGTTTCCAGTAACACTTTGAATTTTTAGGTTTCACTCTGTTTTCTGCTATATAGATAGATGTGTTTGAAACTCTAAATCAAACACGGTTTGTGCTAGCTCCTTGAAACTTGAGCAAATGAAGTAGTTCTAAGTTGTATCTCTATTGTTTGTTTCCTCTTGAAGTACCCCATGCAGAGACTGGCGAAAAACACTTTCATTTGAAAGGGGTTGCCAAGCTTCCAAAAAACTACTAGTTTGCTGAAATCTCAGCAAACATTTTTTCACCAAATCTTGATGATACTTGGTGGTAATGATCAGTTCACTAAGCCCACTTGGCTGCCCAATTTTCTCTCTTCTAGGTTCAAGCGTTCGTTTCCAGTAACACTTTGAAATTTTAGGTTTCACTCTGTTTTCTGCTATATAGATAGATGTGTTTGAAACTCTAAATCAAACACGGTTTGTGCTAGCTCCGTGAAACTTGACAAAATGAAGTAGTTCTAAGTTCTATCTCTATGGTTTGTTTCCTCTTGAAGTACCCCATGCAGAGACTGGCGAAGAACACTTTCGTTTGAAAAAGGTTGCCAAGCTTCCAAAAAACTTCTCGTTTGCTGAAATCTCAGCAAACATTTTTTCACCAAATCTTGATGATACTTGGTGGTAATGATCAGTTCACTAAGCCCACTTGGCTGCCCAACTTTCACTCTTCTAGGTTCAAGCGTTCGTTTTTAGTAACAGTTTGAATTTTTAGGTTTCACTCTGTTTTCTGCTATATAGATAGATGTCTCGAAACTCTAAATCAAACACGGTTTGTGCTAGCTCCGTGAAACTTGACAAAATGAAGTAGTTCTAAGTTCTATCTCTATGGTTTGTTTCCTCTTGAAATACCCCATGCAGAGACTGGCGAAAAACACTTTCGTTTGAAAGGGGTTGCCAAGCTTCCAAAAAACTACTAGTTTGCTGAAATCCCAGCAAACATTTTTTCACCAAATCTTGATGATACTTGGTGGTAATGATCAGTTCACTAATCCCACTTGGCTGCCCAACTTTCACTCTTCTAGGTTCAAGCGTTCGTTTCCAGTAACACTTTGAATTTTTAGGTTTCACTCTGTTTTCTGTTATATAGATAGATGTGTTTGAAACTCTAAATCAAACACGGTTTGTGCTAGCTCCTTGAAACTTGACAAAATGAAGTAGTTCTAAGTTCTATCTCTATGGTTTGTTTCCTCTTGAAGTACCCCATGCAGAGACTGGAGAAAAACACTTTCGTTTGAAAGGGGTTGCCAAGCTTCCAAAAAACTACTAGTTTGCTGAAATCTCAGCAAACATTTTTTCACCAAATCTTGATGATACTTGGTGGTAATGATCAGTTCACTAATCCCACTTGGCTGCCCAACTTTCACTCTTCTAGATTCAAGCGTTCGTTTCCAGTAACAGTTTGAATTTTTAGGTATCACTCTGTTTTCTGCTATATAGATAGATGTCTTTGAAACTCTAAATCAAACACGGTTTGTGCTAGCTCCGTGAAACTTGACAAAATGAAGTAGTTCTAAGTTCTATCTCTATGGTTTGTTTCCTCTTGAAGTACCCCATGCAGAGACTGGCGAAGAACACTTTCGTTTGAAAGGGGTTGCCAAGCTTCCAAAAAACTACTAGTTTGCTGAAATCTCAGCAAACATTTTTTCACCAAATCTTGATGATACTTGGTGGTAATGATCAGTACACTAAGCCCACTTGGCTGCCCAATTTGTTCTCTTCTAGGTTCAAGCGTTCGTTTCCAGTAACACTTTGAAATTTTAGGTTTCACTCTGTTTTCTGCTATATAGATAGATGTGTTTGAAACTCTAAATCAAACACGGTTTGTGCTAGCTCCGTGAAACTTGACAAAATGAAGTAGTTCTAAGTTCTATCTCTATGGTTTGTTTCCTCTTGAAGTACCCCATGTAGAGACTGGCGAAGAACACTTTCGTTTGAAAGGGGTTGCCAAGCTTCCAAAAAACTTCTCGTTTGCTGAAATCTCAGCAAACATTTTTTCACCAAATCTTGATGATACTTGGTGGTAATGATCAGTTCACTAAGCCCACTTGGCTGCCCAATTTTCACTCTTCTAGGTTCAAGCGTTCGTTTCCAGTAACACTTTGAATTTTTAGGTTTCACTCTGTTTTCTGTTATATAGATAGATGTGTTTGAAACTCTAAATCAAACACGGTTTGTGCTAGCTCCTTGAAACTTGACAAAATGAAGTAGTTCTAAGTTCTATCTCTATGGTTTGTTTCCTCTTGAAGTACCCCATGCAGAGACTGGCGAAGAACACTTTCGTTTGAAAGGGGTTGCCAAGCATCCAAAAAACTACTAGTTTGCTGAAATCTCAGCAAACATTTTTTCACCAAATCTTGATGATACTTGGTGGTAATGATCAGTTCACTAAGCCCACTTGGCTGCATAATTTTCACTCTTCTAGGTTCAAGCGTTCGTTTCCAGTAACACGTTGAATTTTTAGGTTTCACTCTGTTTTCTGCTATATAGATAGATGTGTTTGAAACTCTAAATCAAACACGGTTTGTGCTAGCTCCTTGAAACTTGATCAAATGAAGTAGTTATAAGCTCTATCTCTATTGTTTGTTTCCTCTTGAAGTACCCCATGCAGAGACTGGCGAAAAACACTTTCATTTGAAAGGGGTTGCCAAGCTTCCAAAAAACTACTCGTTTGCTGAAATCTCAGCAAACATTTTTTCACCAAATCTTGATGATACTTGGTGGTAATGATCAGTTCACTAAGCCCACTTGGCTGCCCAATTTTCTCTCTTCTAGGTTCAAGCGTTCGTTTCCAGTAACACTTTGAAATTTTAGGTTTCACTCTGTTTTCTGCTATATAGATAGATGTGTTTGAAACTCTAAATCAAACACGGTTTGTGCTAGCTCCGTGAAACTTGACAAAATGAAGTAGTTCTAAGTTCTATCTCTATGGTTTGTTTCCTCTTGAAGTACCCCATGCAGAGACTGGCGAAGAACACTTTCGTTTGAAAGGGGTTGCCAAGCTTCCAAAAAACTTCTCGTTTGCTGAAATCTCAGCAAACTTTTTTTCACCAAATCTTGATGATACTTGGTGGTAATGATCAGTTCACTAAGCCCACTTGGCTGCCCAATTTTCACCCTTCTAGGTTCAAGCGTTCGTTTCCAGTAACAGTTTGAATTTTTAGGTTTCACTCTGTTTTCTCCTACATAGATAGCTGTGTTTGGAATTCTAAATCAAACACGGTTTGTGCTAGCTCCTTGAAACTTGACCAAATGAAGTAGTTCTAAATTCTATCTCGATGGTTTGTTTCCTCTTGAAGTACCCCATGCAGAGACTGGCGAAAAACACTTTCGTTTGAAAGGGGTTGCCAAGCTTCCAAAAAACTACTAGTTTGCTGAAATTTCAGCAAACATTTTTTCACCAAATCTTAATGATACTTGGTGGTAATGATCAGTTCACTAATCCCACTTGGCTGCCCAATTTTTATTCTTCTAGGTTGAAGCATTCGTTTCCAGTAACAGTTTGAATTTTTAGGTTTCACTCTGTTTTCTCCTACATAGATAGCTGTGTTTGGAATTCTAAATCAAACACGGTTTGTGCTAGCTCCTTGAAACTTTAGCAAATGAAGTAGTTCTAAGTTCTATCTCTATGGATTGTTTCCTCTTGACATACCCCATGCAGAGACTGGCGAAAAACACTTTCGTTTTAAAGGGGTTGCCAAGCTTCCAAAAAACTACTAGTTTGCTGAAATCTCAGCAAACATTTTTTCACCAAAACTTGATGATACTTGGTGGTATTGATCAGTTCAGTAAGCCCACTTGGCTGCCCAATTTTTACTCTTCTAGGTTCAAGCGTTCGTTTCCAGTAACACTTTGAAATTTTAGGTTTCACTCTGTTTTCTGCTATATAGATAGATGTGTTTGAAACTCTAAATCAAACACGGTTTGTGCTAGCTCCGTGAAACTTGACAAAATGAAGTAGTTCTAAGTTCTATCTCTATGGTTTGTTTCCTCTTGAAGTTCCATATGCAGAGACTGGCGAAGAACACTTTCGTTTCAAAGGGGTTGCCAAGCTTCCAAAAAACTTCTCGTTTGCTGAAATCTCAGCAAACATTTTTTCACCAAATCTTGATGATACTTGGTGGTAATGATCAGTTCACTAATCCCACTTGGCTGCCCAATTTTCACTCTTCTAGGTTCAAGCGTTCGTTTCCAGTAACACTTTGAATTTTTAGGTTTCACTCTGTTTTCTGTTATATAGATAGATGTGTTTGAAACTCTAAATCAAACACGGTTTGTGCTAGCTCCTGGAAACTTGACAAAATGAAGTAGTTCTAAGTTCTATCTCTATGGTTTGTTTCCTCTTGAAGTACCCCATGCAGAGACTGGCGAAAAACACTTTCGTTTGAAAGGGGTTGCCAAGCTTCCAAAAAACTACTAGTTTGCTGAAATCTCAGCAAACATTTTTTCACCAAATCTTGATGATACTTGGTGGTAATGATCAGTTCACTAATCCCACTTGGCTGCCCAACTTTCACTGTTCTAGGTTCAAGCGTTCGTTTCCAGTAACAGTTTGAATTTTTAGGTTTCACTCTGTTTTCTGTTATATAGATAGATGTGTTTGAAACTCTAAATCAAACACGGTTTGTGCTAGCTCCGTGAAACTTGACAAAATGAAGTAGTTCTAAGTTCTATCTCTATGGTTTTTTTCCTCTTGAAGTACCCCATGCAGAGACTGGCGAAGAACACTTTCGTTTGAAAGGGGTTGCCAAGCTTCCAAAAAACTACTAGTTTGCTGAAATCTCAGCAAACATTTTTTCACCAAATCTTGATGATACTTGGTGGTAATGATCAGTTCACTAAGCCCACTTGGCTGCCCAATTTTCACTCTTCTAGGTTCAAGCGTTCGTTTCCAGTAACACTTTGAATTTTTAGGTTTCACTCTGTTTTCTGCTATATAGATAGATGTGTTTGAAACTCTAAATCAAACACGGTTTGTGCTAGCTCCTTGAAACTTGAGCAAATGAAGTAGTTCTAAGTTCTATCTCTATGGTTTGTTTCCTCTTGAAGTACCCCATGCAGAGACTGGCAAAAAACACTTTCGTTTGAAAGGGGTTGCCAAGCTTCCAAAAAACTACTAGTTTGCTGAAATCTCAGCAAACATTTTTTTCACCAAATCTTGATGATACTTGGTGGTAATGATCAGTTCACTAATCCCACTTGGCTGCCCAACTTTCACTCTTCTAGGTTCAAGCGTTCGTTTCCAGTAACAGTTTGAATTTTTAGGTTTCACTCTGTTTTCTGCTATATAGATAGATGTGTTTGAAACTCTAAATCAAACACGGTTTGTGCTAGCTCCGTGAAACTTGACAAAATGAAGTTGTTCTAAGTTCTATCTCTATGGTTTGTTTCCTCTTGAAGTACCCCATGCAGAGACAGGCGAAGAACACTTTCGTTTGAAAGGGGTTGCCAAGCTTCCAAAAAACTACTCGTTTGTTGAAATCTCAGCAAACATTTTTTCACCAAATCTTGATGATACTTGGTGGTAATGATCAGTTCACTAAGCCCACTTGGCTGCCCAATTGTTACTCTTCTAGGTTCAAGCGTTCGTTTCCAGTAACACTTTGAATTTTTAGGTTTCACTCTGTTTTCTGCTATATAGATAGATGTGTTTGAAACTCTAAATCAAACACGGTTTGTGCTAGCTCCTTGAAACTTGACAAAATGAAGTAGTTCTAAGTTCTATCTCTATGGTTTGTTTCCTCTTGAAGTACCCCATGCAGAGACTGGCGAAAAACACTTTCGTTTGAAAGGGGTTGCCAAGCTTCCAAAAAACTACTAGTTTGCTGAAATCTCAGCAAACATTTTTTCACCAAATCTTGATGATACTTGGTGGTAATGATCAGTTCACTAATCCCACTTGGCTGCCCAACTTTCACTCTTCTAGATTCAAGCGTTCGTTTCCAGTAACAGTTTGAATTTTTAGGTTTCACTCTGTTTTCTGATATATAGATAGATGTGTTTGAAACTCTAAATCAAACACGGTTTGTGCTAGCTTCGTGAAACTTGACAAAATGAAGTAGTTCTAAGTTCTATCTCTATGGTTTGTTTCCTCTTGAAGTACCCCATGCAGAGACTGGCGAAGAACACTTTCGTTTGAAAGGGGTTGCCAAGCTTCCAAAAAACTACTCGTTTGCTGAAATCTCAGCAAACATTTTTTCACCAAATCTTGATGATACTTGGTGGTAATGATCAGTTCACTATTCCCACTTGGCTGCCCAACTTTCACTCTTCTAGGTTCAAGCGTTCGTTTCCAGTAACAGTTTGAATTTTTAGGTTTCACTCTGTTTTCTGCTGCATAGATAGATGTGTTTGAAACTCTAAATCAAACACGGATTGTGCTAGCTCCGTGAAACTTGACAAAATGAAGTAGTTCTAAGTTCTATCTCTATGGTTTGTTTCCTCTTGAAGTACCGCATGCAGAGACTGGCGAAGAACACTTTCGTTTGAAAGGGGTTGCCAAGCTTCCAAAAAACTACTAGTTTGCTGAAATCTCAGCAAACATTTTTTCACCAAATCTTGATGATACTTGGTGGTAATGATCAGTTCACTAAGCCCACTTGGCTGCCCAATTTTCACTCTTCTAGGTTCAAGCGTTCGTTTCCAGTAACACTTTGAATTTTTAGGTTTCACTCTGTTTTCTGCTATATAGATAGATGTGTTTGAAACTCTAAATCAAACACGGTTTGTGCTAGCTCCTTGAAACTTGAGCAAATGAAGTAGTTCTAAGTTCTATCTCTATGGTTTGTTTCCTCTTGAAGTACCCCATGCAGAGACTGGCGAAAAACACTTTCGTTTGAAAGGGGTTGCCAAGCTTCCAAAAAACTACTAGTTTGCTGAAATCTCAGCAAACATTTTTTCACCAAATCTTGATGATACTTGGTGGTAATGATCAGTTCACTAATCCCACTTGGCTGCCCAACTTTCACTCTTCTAGGTTCAAGCGTTCGTTTCCAGTAACAGTTTGAATTTTTAGGTTTCACTCTGTTTTCTGCTATATAGATAGATGTGTTTGAAACTCTAAATCAAACACGGTTTGTGCTAGCTCCGTGAAACTTGACAAAATGAAGTTGTTCTAAGTTCTATCTCTATGGTTTGTTTCCTCTTGAAGTACCCCATGCAGAGACAGGCGAAGAACACTTTCGTTTGAAAGGGGTTGCCAAGCTTCCAAAAAACTACTCGTTTGCTGAAATCTCAGCAAACATTTTTTCACCAAATCTTGATGATACTTGGTGGTAATAATCAGTTCACTAAGCCCACTTGGATGCCCAATTTTCACTCTTCTAGGTTCAAGCGTTCGTTTCCAGTAACACTTTGAATTTTTAGGTTTCACTCTGTTTTCTGCTATATAGATAGATGTGTTTGAAACTCTAAATCAAACACGGTTTGTGCTAGCTCCTTGAAACTTGACAAAATGAAGTAGTTCTAAGTTCTATCTCTATGGTTTGTTTCCTCTTGAAGTACCCCATGCAGAGCCTGCGAAAAACACTTTCGTTTGAAAGGGGTTGCCAAGCTTCCAAAAAACTACTAGTTTGCTGAAATCTCAGCAAACATTTTTTCACCAAATCTTGATGATACTTGGTGGTAATGATCAGTTCACTAATCCCACTTGGCTGCCCAACTTTCACTCTTCTAGATTCAAGCGTTCGTTTCCAGTAACAGTTTGAATTTTTAGGTTTCACTCTGTTTTCTGTTATATAGATAGATGTGTTTGAAACTCTAAATCAAACACCGTTTGTGCTAGCTCCTTGAAATTTGACCAAATGAAGTAGTTCTAAGTTCTATCTCTATGGTTTGTTTCCTCTTGAAGTACCCCATGCAGAGACTGGCGAAAAACACTTTCGTTTGAAAGGGGTTGCCAAGCTTCCAAAAAACTACTAGTTTGCTGAAATCTCAGCAAACATTTTTTCACCAAATCGTGATGATACTTGGTGGTAATGATCAGTTCCCTATTCCCACTTGGCTGCCCAACTTTCACTCTTCTAGGTTCAAGCGTTCGTTTCCAGTAACAGTTTGAATTTTTAGGTTTCACTCTGTTTTCTGCTGTATAGATAGATGTGTTTGAAACTCTAAATCAAACACGGTTTGTGCTAGCTCCGTGAAACTTGACAAAATGAAGTAGTTCTAAGTTCTATCTCTATGGTTTGTTTCCTCTTGAAGTACCCCATGCAGAGACTGGCGAAGAACACTTTCGTTTGAAAGGGGTTGCCAAGCTTCCAAAAAACTACTCGTTTGCTGAAATCTCAGCAAACATTTTTTCACCAAATCTTGATGATACTTGGTGGTAATGATCAGATCACTAAGCCCACTTGGATGCCCAATTTTCACTCTTCTAGGTTCAAGCGTTCGTTTCCAGTAACACTTTGAAATTTTAGGTTTCACTCTGTTTTCTGCTATATAGATAGATGTGTTTGAAACTCTAAATCAAACACGGTTTGTGCTAGCTCCGTGAAACTTGACAAAATGAAGTAGTTCTAAGTTCTATCTCTATGGTTTGTTTCCTCTTGAAGTACCATATGCAGACACTGGCGAAGAACACTTTCGTTTGAAAGGGGTTGCCAAGCTTCCAAAAAACTACTCGTTTGCTGAAATCTCAGCAAACATTTTTTCACCAAATCTTGATGATACTTGGTGGTAATGATCAGATCACTAAGCCCACTTGGATGCCCAATTTTCACTCTTCTAGGTTCAAGCGTTCGTTTCCAGTAACACTTTGAAATTTTAGGTTTCACTCTGTTTTCTGCTATATAGATAGATGTGTTTGAAACTCTAAATCAAACACGGTTTGTGCTAGCTCCGTGAAACTTGACAAAATGAAGTAGTTCTAAGTTCTATCTCTATGGTTTGTTTCCTCTTGAAGTACCATATGCAGACACTGGCGAAGAACACTTTCGTTTTAAAGGGGTTGCCAAGCTTCCAAAAAACTTCTCGTTTGCTGAAATCTCAGCAAACATTTTTTCACCAAATCTTGATGATACTTGGTGGTAATGATCAGTTCACTAAGCCCACTTGGCTGCCCAATTTTCACTCTTCTAGGTTCAAGCGTTCGTTTCCAGTAACACTTTGAATTTTTAGGTTTCACTCTGTTTTCTGCTATATAGATAGATGTGTTTGAAACTCTAAATCAAACACGGTTTGTGCTAGCTCCTTGAAACTTGAGCAAATGAATAGTTCTAAGTTCTATCTCTATGATTTGTTTCCTCTTGAAGTACCCCATGCAGAGACTGGCGAAAAACACTTTCGTTTGAAAGGGGTTGCCAAGCTTCCAAAAAACTACTAGTTTGCTGAAATCTCAGCAAACATTTTTTCACCGAATCTTGATGATACTTGGTGGTAATGATCAGTTCACTAATCCCACTTGGCTGAACAAATTTTATTCTTCTAGGTTGAAGCTTTCGTTTCCAGTAACAGTTTGAATTTTTATGTTTCACTCTGTTTTCTCCTACATAGATAGCTGTGTTTGGAATTCTAAATCAAACACGGTTTGTGCTAGCTCCTTGAAACTTGACCAAATGAAGTAGTTCTAAGTTCTATCTCTATGGTTTGTTTCCTCTTGAAGTACCCCATGCAGAGACTGGCGAAGAACACTTTCGTTGAAAGGGGTTGCCAAGCTTCCAAAAAACTACTCGTTTGCTGAAATCTCAGCAAACATTTTTTCACCAAATCTTGATGATACTTGGTGGTAATGATAAGTTCACTAAGCCCACTAGGCTGCCCTCTTTTCACTCTTCTAGGTTCAAGCGTTCGTTTCCAGTACCACTTTGAATTTTTAGGTTTCACTCTGTTTTCTGCTATATAGATAGATGTGTTTGAAACTCTAAATCAAACACGGTTTGTGCTAGCTCCTTGAAACTTGACAAAATGAAGTAGTTCTTAGTTCTATCTCTATGGTTTGTTTCCTCTTGAAGTACCCCATGCAGAGACAGGCGAAAAACACTTTCGTTTGAAAGGGGTTGCCAAGCTTCCAAAAAACTACTAGTTTGCTAAAATCTCAGCAAACATTTTTTCACCAAATCTTGATGATACTTGGTGGTAATGATCAGTTCACTAATCCCACTTGGCTGCCCAACTTTCACTCTTCTAGGTTCAAGCGTTCGTTTCCAGTAACAGTTTGAATTTTTAGGTTTCACTCTGTTTTCTGTTATATAGATAGATGTGTTTGAAACTCTAAATCAAACACGGTTTGTGCTAGCTCCTTGAAACTTGACAAAATGAAGTAGTTCTAAGTTCTATCTCTATGGTTTGTTTCCTCTTGAAGTACCCCATGCAGAGACTGGCGAAAAACACTTTCGTTTGAAAGGGGTTGCCAAGCTTCCAAAAAACTACTCGTTTGCTGAAATCTCAGCAAACATTTTTTCACCAAATCTTGATGATACTTGGTGGTAATGATCAGTTCACTAATCCCACTTGGGTGCCCAACTTTCACTCTTCTAGGTTCAAGCGTTCGTTTCCAGTAACACTTTGAATTTTTAGGTTTCACTCTGTTTTCTGTTATATAGATAGATGTGTTTGAAACTCTAAATCAAACACGGTTTGTGCTAGCTCCGTGAAACTTGACCAAATGAAGTAGTTCTAAGTTCTATCTCTATGGTTTGTTTCCTCTTGAAGTACCCCATGCAGAGACTGGCGAAAAACACTTTCGTTTGAAAGGGGTTGCCAAGCTTCCAAAAAACTACTAGTTTGATGAAATCTCAGCAAATATTTTTTCACCAAATCTTGATGATACTTGGTAGTAATGATCAGTTCACGAATCCCACTTGGCTGCCCACCTTTTACTCTTCTAGGTTCAAGCGTTCGTTTCCAGTAACACTTTGAATTTTTAGGTTTCACTCTGTTTTATGCTATATAGATAGATGTGTTTGAAACTCTAAATCAAACACGGTTTGTGCTAGCTCCTTGAAATTTGACCAAATGAAGTAGTTATAAGTTTTATCTCTATGGTTTGTTTCCTCTTGAAGTACCCCATGCAGAGACTGGCGAAAAACACTTTCGTTTGAAAGGGGTGGCCAAGCTTCCAAAAAACTACTAGTTTGCTGAAATCTCAGCAAACATTTTTTCACCAAATCTTGATGATACTTGGTGGTAATGATCAGTTCACTAATCCCTCTTGGCTGCCCAATTTTTATTCTTCTAGGTTGAAGCATTCGTTTCCAGTAACAGTTTGAATTTTTAGGTTTCACTCTGTTTTCTTATGCATAGATAGCTGTGTTTGGAATTCTAAATCAAACACGGTTTGTGCTAGCTCCTTGAAACTTGACCAAATGAAGTAGTTCTAAGTTCTATCTCTATGGTTTGTTTCCTCTTGAAATACCCCATGCAGAGACTGGCGAAAAACACTTTCGTTTGAAACGGGTTGCCAAGCTTCCAAAAAACTACTAGTTTGCTGAAATCTCAGCAAACATTTTTTCACCAAATCTTGATGATACTTGGTGGTAATGATCAGTTCACTAATCCCACTTGGCTGCCCAACTTTCATTCTTCTAGGTTCAAGCGTTCGTTTCCAGTAACACTTTGAATTTTTGGGTTTCACTCTGTTTTCTGCTATATAGATAGATGTGTTTGAAACTCTAAATCAAACACGGTTTGTGCTACCTCCTTGAAACTTTACCAAATGAAGTAGTTCTATGTTCCATCTCTATGGTTTGTTTCCTCTTGAAGTACACCATGCAGAGACTGGCGAAAAACACTTTCGTTTGAAAGGGGTGGCCAAGCTTCCAAAAAACTACTAGTTTGCTGAAATCTCAGCAAAACTTTTTTCACCAAATCTTGATGATACTTGGTGGTAATGATCAGTTCACTAATCTCACTTGGCTGCCCAACTTTCACTCTTCTAGGTTCAAGCATTCGTTTCCAGTAACACTTTGAATTTTAAGGTTTCACTCTGTTTTCTGCTATATAGATAGATGTGTTTGAAACTCTAAATCAAACACGGTTTGTGCTAGCTCCGTGAAACTTGACAAAATAAGTAGTTCTAAGTTCTATCTCTATGGTTTGTTTCCTCTTGAAGTACCCCATGCAGAGACTGGCGAAAAACACTTTCGTTTGAAAGGGGTTGCCAAGCTTCCAAAAAACTACTAGTTTGCTGAAATCTCAGCAAACATTTTTTCAACAAATCTTGATGATACTTGGTGGTAATGATCAGTTCACTAATCCCACTTGGCTGCCCAACTTTCACTCTTCTAGGTTCAACGTTCGTTTCCAGTAACAGTTTGAATTTTTAGGTTTCACTCTGTTTTCTGCTATATAGATAGATGTGTTTGAAACTCTAAATCAAACACGGTTTGTGCTAGCTCCGTGAAACTTGACCAAATGAAGTAGTTCTAAGTTCTATCTCTATGGTTTGTTTCCTCTTGAAGTACCCCATGCAGAGACTGGCAAAAAACACTTTCGTTTGAAAAGGGTTGCCAAGCTTCCAAAAAACTAATAGTTTGCTGAAATCTCAGCAAACATTTTTTCACCAAATCTTGATGATACTTGGTGGTAATGATCAGTTCACGAATCCCACTTGGCTGCCCAATTTTTATTCTTCTAGGTTGAAGCATTCGTTTCCAGTAACACTTTGAATTTTTAGGTTTCACTCTGTTTTCTGCTATATAGATAGATGTGTTTGAAACTCTAAATCAAACACGGTTTGTGCTAGCTCCGTGAAACTTGACCAAATGAAGTAGTTCTAAGTTCTATCTCTATGGTTTGTTTCCTCTTGAAGTACCCCATGCAGAGACTGGCGAAAAACACTTTCGTTTGAAAGGGGTTGCCAAGCTTCCAAAAAACTACTAGTTTGATGAAATCTCAGCAAACATTTTTTCACCAAATCTTGATGATACTTGGTGGTAATGATCAGTTCACGAATCCCACTTGGCTGCCCACCTTTTACTCTTCTAGTTTCAAGCGTTCGTTTCCAGTAACACTTTGAAATTTAGGTTTCACTCTGTTTTCTGCTATATAGATAGATGTGTTTGAAACTCTAAATCAAACACGGTTTGTGCTAGCTCCTTGAAAGTTTACCAAATGAAGTAGTTCTATGTTCCATCTCTATGGTTTGTTTCCTCTTGAAGTACCCCATGCAGAGACTGGCGAAAAACACTTTCGTTTGAAAGGGTTGCCAAGCTTCCAAAAAACTAATAGTTTGCTGAAATCTCAGCAAACATTTTTTCACCAAATCTTGATGATACTTGGTGGTAATGATCAGTTCACTAATCCCTCTTGGCTACCCAATTTTTATTCTTCTAGGTTGAAGCATTCGTTTCCAGTAACACTTTGAATTTTTAGGTTTCACTCTGTTTTCTGCTATATAGATAGATGTGTTTGAAACTCTAAATCAACACGGTTTGTGCTAGCTCCTTGAAATTTGACCAAATGAAGTAGTTATAAGTTTTATCTCTATGGTTTGTTTCCTCTTGAAGTACACCATGCAGAGACTGGCGAAAAACACTTTCGTTTGAAAGGGGTTGCCAAGCTTCCAAAAAACTACTAGTTTGCTGAAATCTCAGCAAACATTTTTTCACCAAATCTTGATGATACTTGGTGGTAATGATCAGTTCACTAATCCCTCTTGGCTGCCCAATTTTTATTCTTCTAGGTTGAAGCATTCGTTTCCAGTATCAGTTTGAATTTTTAGGTTTCACTCTGTTTTCTTATACATAGATAGCTGTGTTTGGAATTCTAAATCAAACACGGTTTGTGCTAGCTCCTTGAAACTTGACCAAATGAAGTAGTTCTAAGTTCTATCTCTATGGTTTGTTTCCTCTTGAAATACCCCATGCAGAGACTGGCGAAAAACACTTTCGTTTGAAACGGGTTGCCAAGCTTCCAAAAAACTACTAGTTTGCTGAAATCTCAGCAAACATTTTTTCAACAAATCTTGATGATACTTGGTGGTAATGATCAGTTCACTAATCCCACTTGGCTGCCCAACGTTCACTCTTCTAGGTTCAACGTTCGTTTCCAGTAACAGTTTGAATTTTTAGGTTTCACTCTGTTTTCTGCTATATAGATAGATGTGTTTGAAACTCTAAATCAACACGGTTTGTGCTAGCTCCGTGAAACTTGACCAAATGAATTAGTTCTAAGTTCTATCTCTATGGTTTGTTTCCTCTTGAAGTACCCCATGCAGAGACTGGCGAAAAACACTTTCGTTTGAAAAGGGTTGCCAAGCTTCCAAAAAACTACTAGTTTGCTGAAATCTCAGCAAACATTTTTTTCACCAAATCTTGATGATACTTGGTGGTAATGATCAGTTCACTAATCCCACTTGGCTGCCCAATTTTTATTTTTCTAGGTTGAAGCATTCGTTTCCAGTAACACTTTGAATTTTTAGGTTTCACTCTGTTTTCTGCTATATAGATAGATGTGTTTGAAACTCTAAATCAAACACGGTTTGTGCTAGCTCCGTGAAACTTGACCAAATGAAGTAGTTCTAAGTTCTATCTCTATGGTTTGTTTCCTCTTGAAGTACCCCATGCAGAGACTGGCGAAAAACACTTTCGTTTGAAAGGGGTTGCCAAGCTTCCAAAAAACTACTAGTTTGATGAAATCTCAGCAAACATTTTTTCACCAAATCTTGATGATACTTGGTGGTAATGATCAGTTCACGAATCCCACTTGGCTGCCCACCTTTTACTCTTCTAGGTTCAAGCGTTCGTTTCCAGTAACACTTTGCAATTTAGGTTTCACTCTGTTTTCTGCTATATAGATAGATGTGTTTGAAACTCTAAATCAAACACGGTTTGTGCTAGCTCCTTGAAACTTTACCAAATGAGGTAGTTCTATGTTCCATCTCTATGGTTTGTTTCCTCTTGAAGTACCCCATGCAGAGACTGGCGAAAAACACTTTCGTTTGAAAGGGGTGGCCAAGCTTCCAAAAAACTACTAGTTTGCTGAAATCTCAGCAAAACTTTTTTCACCAAATCTTAATGATACTTGGTGGTAATGATCAGTTCACTAATCCCACTTGGCTACCCAATTTTTATTCTTCTAGGTTGAAGCATTCGTTTCCAGTAACACTTTGAATTTTTAGGTTTCACTCTGTTTTCTGCTATATAGATAGATGTGTTTGAAACTCTAAATCAACACGGTTTGTGCTAGCTCCTTGAAATTTGACCAAATGAAGTAGTTATAAGTTTTATCTCTATGGTTTGTTTCCTCTTGAAGTACACCATGCAGAGACTGGCGAAAAACACTTTCGTTTGAAAGGGGTTGCCAAGCTTCCAAAAAACTACTAGTTTGCTGAAATCTCAGCAAACATTTTTTCACCAAATCTTGATGATACTTGGTGGTAATGATCAGTTCACTAATCCCTCTTGGCTGCCCAATTTTTATTCTTCTAGGTTGAAGCATTCGTTTCCAGTAACAGTTTGAATTTTTAGGTTTCACTCTGTTTTCTTATACATAGATAGCTGTGTTTGGAATTCTAAATCAAACACGGTTTGTGCTAGCTCCTTGAAACTTGACCAAATGAAGTAGTTCTAAGTTCTATCTCTATGGTTTGTTTCCTCTTGAAATACCCCATGCAGAGACTGGCGAAAAACACTTTCGTTTGAAACGGGTTGCCAAGCTTCCAAAAAACTACTAGTTTGCTGAAATCTCAGCAAACATTTTTTCACCAAATCTTGATGATACTTGGTGGTAATGATCAGTTCACTAATCCCAATTGGCTGCCCAATTTTTATTCTTCTAGGTTGAAGCATTCGTTTCCAGTAACAGTGTGAATTTTTAGGATTCACTCTGTTTTCTCATACATAGATAGCTGTGTTTGGATTTCTAAATCAAACACGGTTTGTGCTAGCTCCTTGAAACTTGACCAAATGAAGTAGTTCTAAGTTCTATCTCTATGGTTTGTTTCTTCTTGAAGTACCCCATGCAGAGACTGGAGAAAAACACTTTCGTTTGAAAGGGGTTGCCAAGCTTCCAAAAAACTACTAGTTTGCTGAAAACTCAGCAAACATTTTTTCACCAAATCTTGATGATACTTGGTGGTAATGATCAGTTCACTAATCCCACTTGGCTGCCCAACGTTCACTCTTCTAGGTTCAACGTTCGTTTCCAGTAACAGTTTGAATTTTTAGGTTTCACTCTGTTTTCTGCTATATAGATAGATGTGTTTGAAACTCTAAATCAAACACGGTTTGTGCTAGCTCCGTGAAACTTGACCAAATGAAGTAGTTCTAAGTTCTATCTCTATGGTTTGTTTCCTCTTGAAGTACCCCATGCAGAGACTGGCGAAAAACACTTTCGTTTGAAAAGGGTTGCCAAGCTTCCAAAAAACTACTAGTTTGCTGAAATCTCAGCAAACATTTTTTCACCAAATCTTGATGATACTTGGTGGTAATGATCAGTTCACTAATCCCACTTGGCTGCCCAATTTTTATTCTTCTAGGTTGAAGCATTCGTTTCCAGTAACACTTTGAATTTTTAGGTTTCACTCTGTTTTCTGCTATATAGATAGATGTGTTTGAAACTCTAAATCAAACACGGTTTGTGCTAGCTCTGTGAAACTTGACCAAATGAAGTAGTTCTAAGTTCTATCTCTATGGTTTGTTTCCTCTTGAAGTACCCCATGCAGAGACTGGCGAAAAACACTTTCGTTTGAAAGGGGTTGCCAAGCTTCCAAAAAACTACTAGTTTGATGAAATCTCAGCAAACATTTTTTCAGCAAATCTTGATGATACTTGGTGGTAATGATCAGTTCACGAATCCCACTTGGCTGCCCACCTTTTACTCTTCTAGGTTCAAGCGTTCGTTTCCAGTAACACTTTGAAATTTAGGTTTCACTCTGTTTTCTGCTATATAGATAGATGTGTTTGAAACTCTAAATCAAACACGGTTTGTGCTAGCTCCTTGAAACTTTACCAAATGAAGTAGTTCTATGTTCCATCTCTATGGTTTGTTTCCTCTTGAAGTACCCCATGCAGAGACTGGCGAAAAACACTTTCGTTTGAAAGGGGTGGCCAAGCTTCCAAAAAACTACTAGTTTGCTGAAATCTCAGCAAAACTTTTTTCACCAAATCTTAATGATACTTGGTGGTAATGATCAGTTCACTAATCCCACTTGGCTACCCAATTTTTATTCTTCTAGGTTGAAGCATTCGTTTCCAGTAACACTTTGAATTTTTAGGTTTCACTCTGTTTTCTGCTATATAGATAGATGTGTTTGAAACTCTAAATCAACACGGTTTGTGCTAGGCTCCTTGAAATTTGACCAAATGAAGTAGTTATAAGTTTTATCTCTATGGTTTGTTTCCTCTTGAAGTACACCATGCAGAGACTGGCGAAAAACACTTTCGTTTGAAAGGGGTTGCCAAGCTTCCAAAAAACTACTAGTTTGCTGAAATCTCAGCAAACATTTTTTCACCAAATCTTGATGATACTTGGTGGTAATGATCAGTTCACTAATCCCTCTTGGCTGCCCAATTTTTATTCTTCTAGGTTGAAGCATTCGTTTCCAGTAACAGTTTGAATTTTTAGGTTTCACTCTGTTTTCTTATACATAGATAGCTGTGTTTGCAATTCTAAATCAAACACGGTTTGTGCTAGCTCCTTGAAACTTGACCAAATGAAGTAGTTCTAAGTTCTATCTCAATGGTTTGTTTCCTCTTGAAATACCCCATGCAGAGACTGGCGAAAAACACTTTCGTTTGAAACGGGTTGCCAAGCTTCCAAAAAACTACTAGTTTGCTGAAATCTCAGCAAACATTTTTTCACCAAATCTTGATGATACTTGGTGGTAATGATCAGTTCACTAATCCCAATTGGCTGCCCAATTTTTATTCTTCTAGGTTGAAGCATTCGTTTCCAGTAACAGTGTGAATTTTTAGGATTCACTCTGTTTTCTCATACATAGATAGCTGTGTTTGGATTTCTAAATCAAACACGGTTTGTGCTAGCTCCTTGAAACTTGACCAAATGAAGTAGTTCTAAGTTCTATCTCTATGGTTTGTTTCTTCTTGAAGTACCCCATGCAGAGACTGGAGAAAAACACTTTCGTTTGAAAGGGGTTTCCAAGCTTCCAAAAAACTACTAGTTTGCTGAAAACTCAGCAAACATTTTTTCACCAAATCTTGATGATACTTGGTGGTAATGATCAGTTCACTAAGCCCACTTGGCTGCCCAATTTTTACTCTTCTAGGTTCAAGCGTTCGTTTCCAGTAACACTTTGAATTTTTAGGTTTCACTCTGTTTTCTGGTATATAGATCGATGTGTTTGAAACTCTAAATCAAACACGGTTTGTGCTAGCTCCTTGAAACTTTACCAAATGAAGTAGTTCTATGTTCCATCTCTATGGTTTGTTTCTTCTTGAAGTACACCATGCAGAGACTGGCGAAAAACACTTTCGTTTGAAAGGGGTGGCCAAGCTTCCAAAAAACTACTAGTTTGCTGAAATCTCAGCAAACATTTTTTAACCAAATCTTGATGATACTTGGTGGTAATGATCAGTTCACTAATCTCACTTGGCTGCCCAACTTTCACTCTTCTAGGTTCAAGCATTCGTTTCCAGTAACACTTTGAATTTTAAGGTTTCACTCTGTTTTCTGCTATATAGATAGATGTGTTTGAAACTCTAAATCAAACACGGTTTGTGCTAGCTCCGTGAAACTTGACAAAATAAGTAGTTCTAGTTCTATCTCTATGGTTTGTTTCCTCTTGAAGTACCCCATGCAGAGACTGGCGAAAAACACTTTCGTTTGAAAGGGGTTGCCAAGCTTCCAAAAAACTACTAGTTTGCTGAAATCTCAGCAAACATTTTTTCAACAAATCTTGATGACACTTGGTGGTAATGATCAGTTCACTAATCCCACTTGGCTGCCCAACTTTCACTCTTCTAGGTTCAAGCGTTCGTTTCCAGTAACACTTTGAAATTTTAGGTTTCACTCTGTTTTCTGCTATATAGATAGATGTGTTTGAAACTCTAAATCAAACACGGTTTGTGCTAGCTCCGTGAAACTTGACCAAATGAAGTAGTTCTAAGTTCTATCTCTATGGTTTGTTTCCTCCTGAAGTACCCCATGCAGAGACTGGCGGAAAACACTTTCGTTTGAAAGGGGTTGCAAAGCTTCCAAAAAACTACTAGTTTGCTGAAATCTCAGCAAACATTTTTTCACCAAATCTTGATGATACTTGGTGGTAATGATCAGTTCACTAATCCCACTTGGCTGCACAACTTTCACTCTTCTAGGTTCAAGCGTTCGTTTCCAGTAACACTTTGAATTTTTAGGTTTCACTCTGTTTTCTGCTATATAGATAGATGTGTTTGAAACTCTAAATCAAACACGGTTTGTGCTATCTCCGTGAAACTTGACCAAATGAAGTAGTTCTAAGTTCTATCTCTATGGTTTGTTTCCTCTTGAAGTACCCCGTGCAGAGACTGGCGAAAAACACTTTCGTTTGAAAGGGGTTGCCAAGCTTCCAAAAAACTACTAGTTTGCTGAAATCTCAGCAAACATTTTTTCACCAAATCTTGATGATACTTGGTGATAATGATCAGTTCACTAAGCCCACTTGGCTGCCCAACTTTCACTCTTCTAGGTTCAAGCGTTCGTTTCCAGTAACAGTTTGAATTTTTAGGTTTCACTCTGTTTTCTGTTATATAGATAGATGTGTTTGAAACTCTAAATCAAACACGGTTTGTGCTCGCTCCGTGAAACTTGACAAAATGACATAGTTCTAAGTTCTATCTCTATGGTTTGTTTCCTCTTGAAGTACCCCATGCAGAGACTGGCGAAAAACACTTTGGTTTGAAAGGGGTTGCCAAGCTTCCAAAAAACTACTAGTTTGCTGAAATCTCAGCAAACATTTTTTCACCAAATCTTGATGATTCTTGGTGGTAATGATCAGTTCACTAAGCCCACTTGGCTGCCCAATTTTCACTCTTCTAGGTTCAAGCGTTCGTTTCCAGTAACAGTTTGAATTTTTAGGTTTTACTCTGTTTTCTGCTATATAGATAGATGTGTTTGAAACTCTAAATCAAACACGGTTTGTGCTAGCTTTTTGAAACTTGACAAAATGAAGTAGTTCTAAGTTTTATCTCTATGGTTTGTTTCCTCTTGAAGTACCCCATGCAGAGACTGGCGAAAAACACTTTCTTTTGAAAGGGGTTGCCAAGCTTCCAAAAAACTACTCGTTTGCTGAAATCTCAGCAAACATTTTTTCACCAAATCTTGATGATACTTGGTGGTAATGATCAGTTCACTAATCCCACTTGGCTGCCCAACTTTCACTGTTCTAGGTTCAAGCGTTCGTTTCCAGTAACAGTTTGAATTTTTAGGTTTCACTCTGTTTTCTGTTATATAGATAGATGTGTTTGAAACTCTAAATCAAACACGGTTTGTGCTAGCTCCTTGAAACTTGACAAAATGAAGTAGTTCTAAGTTCTATCTCTATGGTTTGTTTACTCTTGAAGTACCCCATGCAGAGTCTGGCGAAAAACACTTTCGTTTGAAAGGGGTTGCCAAGCTTCCAAAAAACTACTAGTTTGCTGAAATCTCAGCAAACATTTTTTCACCAAATCTTGATGATACTTGGTGGTAATGATCAGTTCACTAATCCCACTTGGCTGCCCAACTTTCACTCTTCTAGGTTCAAGCGTTCATTTCCAGTAACAGTTTGAATTTTTAGGTTTCACTCTGTTTTCTGTTATATACATAGGTGTGTTTGAAACTCTAAATCAAACACGGTTTGTGCTAGCTCCTTGAAACTTGACAAAATGAAGTAGTTCTAACTTCTATCTCGATGGTTTGTTTCCTCTTGAAGTACCCCATGCAGAGACTGGCGAAAAACACTTTCGTTTGAAAGGGGTTGCCAAGCTTCCAAAAAACTACTAGTTTGCTGAAATCTCAGCAAACATTTTTTCACCAAATCTTGATGATACTTGGTGGTAATGATCAGTTCACTAATCCCACTTGGCTGCCCAACTTTCACTCTTCTAGGTTCAAGCGTTCGTTTCCAGTAACAGTTTGAATTTTTAGGTTTCACTCTGTATTCTGCTATATAGATAGATGTCTTTGAAACTCTAAATCAAACACGGTTTGTGCTAGCTCCGTGAAACTTGACAAAATGAAGTAGTTCTAAGTTCTATCTCTATGGTTTGTTTCCTCTTGAAGTACCCCATGCAGAGACTGGCGAAGAACACTTTCGTTTGAAAGGGGTTGCCAAGCTTCCAAAAAACTACTCGTTTGCTGAAATCTCAGCAAACATTTTTTCACCAAATCTTGATGATACTTGGTGGTAATGATCAGTTCACTAAGCCCACTTGGCTGCCCAATTTTCACTCTTCTAGGTTCAAGCGTTCGTTTCCAGTAACACTTTGAAATTTTAGGTTTCACTCTGTTTTCTGCTATATAGATAGATGTTTTTGAAACTCTAAATCAAACACGGTTTGTGCTAGCTCCGTGAAACTTGACAAAATGAAGTAGTTCTAAGTTCTATCTCTATGGTTTTTTTCCTCTTGAAGTACCCCATGCAGAGACTGGCGAAGAACACTTTCATTTGAAAGGGGTTGCCAAGCTTCCAAAAAACTTCTCGTTTGCTGAAATCTCAGCAAACATTTTTTCACCAAATCTTGATGATACTTGGTGGTAATGATCAGTTCACTAAGCCCACTTGGCTGCCCACCTTTCACTCTTCTAGGTTCAAGCGTTCGTTTCCAGTAACAGTTTGAATTTTTAGGTTTCACTCTGTTTTCTGTTATATAGATAGATGTGTTTGAAACTCTAAATCAAACACGGTTTGTGCTCGCTCCGTGAAACTTGACAAAATGAAGTAGTTCTAAGTTCTATCTCTATGGTTTGTTTCCTCTTGAAGTACCCCATGCAGAGACTGGCGAAAAACACTTTCGTTTGAAAGGGGTTGCCAAGCTTCCAAAAAACTACTGGTTTGCTGAAATCTCAGCAAACATTTTTTCACCAAATCTTGATGATACTTGGTGGTAATGATCAGTTCACTAATCCCACTTGGCTGCCCAACTTTCACTCTTCTAGGTTCAAGCGTTCGTTTCCAGTAACACTTTGAATTTTTAGGTTTCACTCTGTTTTCTGCTATATAGATAGATGTGTTTGAAACTCTAAATCAAACATGGTTTGTGCTAGCTCCTTGAAACTTGACAAAATGAAGTAGTTCTAAGTTCTATCTCTATGGTTTGTTTCCTCTTGAAGTACCCCATGCAGAGACTGGCGAAAAACACTTTCGTTTGAAAGGGGTTGCCAAGCTTCCAAAAAACTACTAGTTTGCTGAAATCTCAGCAAACATTTTTTCACCAAATCTTGATGATACTTGGTGGTAATGATCAGTTCACTAATCCCACTTGGCTGCCCAACTTTCACTCTTCTAGGTTCAAGCGTTCGTTTCCAGTAACAGTTTGAATTTTTAGGTTTCACTCTGTTTTCTGTTATATAGATAGATGTGTTTGAAACTCTAAATCAAACACGGTTTGTGCTAGCTCCGTCAAACTTGACAAAATGAAGTAGTTCTAAGTTCTATCTCTATGGTTTGTTTCCTCTTGAAGTACCCCATGCAGAGACTGGCGAAGAACAATTTCGTTTGAAAGGGGTTGCCAAGCTTCCAAAAAACTACTCGTTTGCTGAAATCTCAGCAAACATTTTTTCACCAAATCTTGATGATACTTGGTGGTAATGATCAGTTCACTAAGCCCACTTGGCTGCCCAATTTTCACTCTTCTAGGTTCATGCGTTCGTTTCCAGTAACACTTTGAAATTTTAGGTTTCACTCTGTTTTCTGCTATATAGATAGATGTGTTTGAAACTCTAAATCAAACACGGTTTGTGCTAGCTCCGTGAAACTTCACAAAATGAAGTAGTTCTAAGTTCTATCTCTATGGTTTATTTCCTCTTGAAATACCCCATGCAGAGACTGGCGAAGAACACTTTCGTTTGAAAGGGGTTGCAGAGCTTCCAAAAAACTACACGTTTGCTGAAATCTCAGCAAACATTTTTTCACCAAATCTTGATGATACTTGGTGGTAATGATCAGTTCACTAAGCCCACTTGGCTGCCCAATTTTCACTCTTCTAGGTTCAAGCGTTCGTTTCCAGTAACACTTTGAATTTTTAGGTTTCACTCTGTTTTCTGCTATATAGATAGATGTGTTTGAAACTCTAAATCAAACACGGTTTGTGCTAGCTCCTTGAAACTTGACAAAATGAAGTAGTTCTAAGTTCTATCTCTATGGTTTGTTTCCTCTTGAAGTACCCCATGCAGAGACTGGCGAAAAACACTTTCGTTTGAAAGGAGTTGCCAAGCTTCCAAAAAACTACTAGTTTGCTGAAATCTCAGCTAACATTTTTTCACCAAATCTTGATGATACTTGGTGGTAATGATCAGTTCACTAATCCCACTTGGCTGCCCAACTTTCACTCTTCTAGGTTCAAGCGTTCGTTTCCAGTAATAGTTTGAATTTTTAGGTTTCACTCTGTTTTCTGTTATATAGATAGATGTGTTTGAAACTCTAAATCAAACACGGTTTGTGCTAGCTCCTTGAAACTTGACAAAATGAAGTAGTTCTAAGTTCTATCTCTATGGTTTGTTTCCTCTTGAAGTACCCCATGCAGAGACTGGCGAAAAACACTTTCGTTTGAAAGGGGTTGCCAAGCTTCCAAAAAACTGCTAGTTTGCTGAAATCTCAGCAAACATTTTTTCACCAAATCTTGATGATACTTGGTGGTAATGATCAGTTCACTAAGCCCACTTTTCTGCCCAACTTTCACTCTTCTAGGTTCAAGCGTTCGTTTCCAGTAACAGTTTGAATTTTTAGGTTTCACTCTGTTTTCTGCTATATAGATAGATGTGTTTGAAACTCTAAATCAAACACGGTTTGTGCTAGCTCCGTGAAACTTGACAAAATGAAGTAGTTCTAAGTTCTATCTCTATGGTTTGTTTCCTCTTGAAGTACCCCATGCAGAGACTGGCGAAGAACACTTTCGTTTGAAAGGGGTTGCCAAGCTTCCAAAAAACTACTCGTTTGCTGAAATCTCAGCAAACATTTTTTCACCAAATCTTGATGATACTTGGTGGTAATGATCAGTTCACTAAGCCCACTTGGCTGCCCAATTTTCACTCTTCTAGGTTCAAGCGTTCGTTTCCAGTAAAACTTTGAAATTTTAGGTTTCACTCTGTTTTCTGCTATATAGATAGATGTGTTTGAAACTCTAAATCAAACACGGTTTGTGCTAGCTCCATGAAACTTGACAAAATGAAGTAGTTCTAAGTTCTATCTCTATGGTTTGTTTCCTCTTAAAGTACCCCATGCAGAGACTGGCGAAGAACACTTTCGTTTGAAAGGGGTTGCCAAGCTTCCAAAAAACTACTCGTTTGCTGAAATCTCAGCAAACATTTTTTCACCAAATCTTGATGATACTTGGTGGTAATGATCAGTTCACTAAGCCCACTTGGCTGCCCAATTTTTACTCTTCTAGGTTCAAGCGTTCGTTTCCAGTAACACTTTGAAATTTTAGGTTTCACTCTGTTTTCTGCTATATAGATAGATGTCTTTGAAACTCTAAATCAAATCGGTTTGTGCTAGCTCCTTGAAACTTGACACAATGAAGTAGTTGTAAGTTCTATCTCTATGGTTTGTTTCCTCTTGAAGTACCCCATGCAGAGACTGGCGAAAAACACTTTCGTTTGAAAGGGGTTGCCAAGCTTCCAAAAAACTACTAGTTTGCTGAAATCTCAGCAAATATTTTTTCACCAAATCTTGATGATACTTGGTGGTAATGATCAGTTCACTAATCCCACTTGGCTGCCCAATTTTTATTCTTCTAGGTTGAAGCATTCGTTTCCAGTAACAGTTTGAATTTTTAGGTTTCACTCTGTTTTCTCCTACATAGATAGCTGTGTTTGGAATTCTAAATCAAACACGGTTTGTGCTAGCTCCTTGAAACTTGACCAAATGAAGTAGTTGTAAGTTCTATCTCTATGGTTTGTTTCCTCTTGAAGTACCCCTTGCAGAGACTGGCGAAGAACACTTTCGTTTGAAAGGGGTTGCCAAGCTTCCAAAAAACTACTCGTTTGCTGAAATCTCAGCAAACATTTTTTCACCAAATCTTGATGATACTTGGTGGTAATGATCAGTTCACTAATCCCACTTGGCTTCCCAACTTTCACTCTTCTAGGTTCAAGCGTTCGTTTCCAGTAACAGTTTGAATTTTTAGGTTTCACTCTGTTTTCTGTTATATAGATAGATGTGTTTGAAACTCTAAATCAAACACGGTTTGTGCTAGCTCCGTGAAACTTGACAAAATGAAGTAGTTCTAAGTTCTATCTCTATGGTTTGTTTCCTCTTGAAATACCCCATGCAGAGACTGGCGAAGAACACTTTCGTTTGAAAGGGGTTGCAGAGCTTCCAAAAAACTACACGTTTGCTGAAATCTCAGCAAACATTTTTTCACCAAATCTTGATGATACTTGGTGGTAATGATCAGTTCACTAAGCCCACTTGGCTGCCCAATTTTCACTCTTCTAGGTTCAAGCGTTCGTTTCCAGTAACACTTTGAATTTTTAGGTTTCACTCTGTTTTCTGCTATATAGATAGATGTGTTTGAAACTCTAAATCAAACACGGTTTGTGCTAGCTCCTTGAAACTTGACAAAATGAAGTAGTTCTAAGTTCTATCTCTATGGTTTGTTTCCTCTTGAAGTACCCCATGCAGAGACTGGCGAAAAACACTTTCGTTTGAAAGGAGTTGCCAAGCTTCCAAAAAACTACTAGTTTGCTGAAATCTCAGCAAACATTTTTTCAACAAATCTTGATGATACTTGGTGGTAATGATCAGTTCACTAATCCCACTTGGCTGCCCAACTTTCACTCTTCTAGGTTCAAGCGTTCGTTTCCAGTAATAGTTTGAATTTTTAGGTTTCACTCTGTTTTCTGTTATATAGATAGATGTGTTTGAAACTCTAAATCAAACACGGTTTGTGCTAGCTCCTTGAAACTTGACAAAATGAAGTAGTTCTAAGTTCTATCTCTATGGTTTGTTTCCTCTTGAAGTACCCCATGCAGAGACTGGCGAAGAACACTTTCGTTTGAAAGGGGTTGCCAAGCTTCCAAAAAACTACTCGTTTGCTGAAATCTCAGCAAACATTTTTTCACCAAACCTTGATGATACATGGTGGTAATGATCAGTTCACTAAGCCCACTTGGCTGCCCAATTTTCACTCTTCTAGGTTCAAGCGTTCGTTTCCAGTAAAACTTTGAAATTTTAGGTTTCACTCTGTTTTCTGCTATATAGATAGATGTGTTTGAAACTCTAAATCAAACACGGTTTGTGCTAGCTCCATGAAACTTGACAAAATGAAGTAGTTCTAAGTTCTATCTCTATGGTTTGTTTCCTCTTGAAGTACCCCATGCAGAGACTGGCGAAAAACACTTTCGTTTGAAAGGGGTTGCCAAGCTTCCAAAAAACTGCTAGTTTGCTGAAATCTCAGCAAACATTTTTTCACCAAATCTTGATGATACTTGGTGGTAATGATCAGTTCACTAAGCCCACTTTTCTGCCCAACTTTCACTCTTCTAGGTTCAAGCGTTCGTTTCCAGTAACAGTTTGAATTTTTAGGTTTCACTCTGTTTTCTGCTATATAGATAGATGTGTTTGAAACTCTAAATCAAACACGGTTTGTGCTAGCTCCGTGAAACTTGACAAAATGAAGTAGTTCTAAGTTCTATCTCTATGGTTTGTTTCCTCTTGAAGTACCCCATGCAGAGACTGGCGAAGAACACTTTCGTTTGAAAGGGGTTGCCAAGCTTCCAAAAAACTACTCGTTTGCTGAAATCTCAGCAAACATTTTTTCACCAAACCTTGATGATACTTGGTGGTAATGATCAGTTCACTAAGCCCACTTGGCTGCCCAATTTTCACTCTTCTAGGTTCAAGCGTTCGTTTCCAGTAAAACTTTGAAATTTTAGGTTTCACTCTGTTTTCTGCTATATAGATAGATGTGTTTGAAACTCTAAATCAAACACGGTTTGTGCTAGCTCCATGAAACTTGACAAAATGAAGTAGTTCTAAGTTCTATCTCTATGGTTTGTTTCCTCTTAAAGTACCCCATGCAGAGACTGGCGAAGAACACTTTCGTTTGAAAGGGGTTGCCAAGCTTCCAAAAAACTACTCGTTTGCTGAAATCTCAGCAAACATTTTTTCACCAAATCTTGATGATACTTGGTGGTAATGATCAGTTCACTAAGCCCACTTGGCTGCCCAATTTTTACTCTTCTAGGTTCAAGCGTTCGTTTCCAGTAACACTTTGAAATTTTAGGTTTCACTCTGTTTTCTGCTATATAGATAGATGTCTTTGAAACTCTAAATCAAATCGGTTTGTGCTAGCTCCTTGAAACTTGACACAATGAAGTAGTTGTAAGTTCTATCTCTATGGTTTGTTTCCTCTTGAAGTACCCCATGCAGAGACTGGCGAAAAACACTTTCGTTTGAAAGGGGTTGCCAAGCTTCCAAAAAACTACTAGTTTGCTGAAATCTCAGCAACCATTTTTTCACCAAATCTTGATGATACTTGGTGGTAATGATCAGTTCACTAATCCCACTTGGCTGCCCAATTTTTATTCTTCTAGGTTGAAGCATTCGTTTCCAGTAACAGTTTGAATTTTTAGGTTTCACTCTGTTTTCTCCTACATAGATAGCTGTGTTTGGAATTCTAAATCAAACACGGTTTGTGCTAGCTCCTTGAAACTTGACCAAATGAAGTAGTTGTAAGTTCTATCTCTATGCTTTGTTTCCTCTTGAAGTACCCCTTGCAGAGACTGGCGAAGAACACTTTCGTTTGAAAGGGGTTGCCAAGCTTCCAAAAAACTACTCGTTTGCTGAAATCTCAGCAAACATTTTTTCACCAAATCTTGATGATACTTGGTGGTAATGATCAGTTCACTAATCCCACTTGGCTTCCCAACTTTCACTCTTCTAGGTTCAAGCGTTCGTTTCCAGTAACAGTTTGAATTTTTAGGTTTCACTCTGTTTTCTGTTATATAGATAGATGTGTTTGAAACTCTAAATCAAACACGGTTTGTGCTAGCTCCGTGAAACTTGACAAAATGAAGTAGTTCTAAGTTCTATCTCTATGGTTTGTTTCCTCTTGAAGTACCCCATGCAGAGACTGGCGAAAAACACTTTTGTTTTAAAGGGGTTGCCAAGTTTCCAAAAAACTACTAGTTTGCTGAAATCTCAGCAAACATTTTTTCACCAAAACTTGATGATACTTGGTGGTAATGATCAGTTCACTAAGCCCACTTGGCTGCCCAATTTTTACTCTTCTAGGTTCAAGCGTTCATTTCCAGTAACACTATGAAATTTTAGGTTTCACTCTGTTTTCTGCTATATAGATAGATGTCTTTGAAACTCTAAATCAAACACGGTTTGTGCTAGCTCCGTGAAACATGACAAAATGAAGTAGTTCTAAGTTCTATCTCTATGGTTTGTTTCCTCTTGAAGTACCCCATGCAAAGATGGCGAAAAACACTTTCGTTTGAAAGGGGTTGCCAAGCTTCCAAAAAACTACTAGTTTGCTGAAATCTCAGCTAACATTTTTTCACCAAATCTTGATGATACTTGGTGGTAATGATCAGTTCACTAATCCCACTTGGCAGCCCAACTTTCACTCTTCTAGGTTCAAGCGTTCGTTTCCAGTAACAGTTTGAATTTTTAGGTTTCACTCTGTTTTCTGTTATATACATAGATGTGTTTGAAACTCTAAATCAAACACGGTTTGTGCTAGCTCCGTGAAACTTGACAAAATGAAGTAGTTCTAAGTTCTATCTCTATGGTTTGTTTCCTCTTGAAGTACCCCATGCCGAGACTGTCGAAGAACACTTTCGTTTGAAAGGGGTTGCCAAGCTTCCAAAAAACTACTAGTTTGCTGAAATCTCAGCAAACATTTTTTCACCAAATCTTGATGATACTTGGTGGTAATGATCAGTTCACTAAGCCCACTTGGGTGCCCAACTTTCACTCTTCTAGGCTCAAGCGTTCGTTTCCAGTAACAGTTTGAATTTTTAGGTTTCACTCTGTTTTCTGCAATATAGATAGATGTGTTTGAAACTCTAAATCAAACACGGTTTGTGCTAGCTCCGTGAAACTTGACAAAATGAAGTAGTTCTAAGTTGTATCTCTATGGTTTGTTTCCTCTTGAAGTACCCCATGCAGAGACTGGTGAAGAACACTTTCGTTTGAAAGGGGTTGCCAAGCTTCCAAAAAACTACTCGTTTGCTGAAATCTCAGCAAACATTTTTTCACCAAATCTTCATGATACTTGGTGGTAATGATCAGTTAACTAAGCCCACTTGGCTGCCCAATATTCACTCTTCTAGGTTCAAGCGTTCGTTTCCAGTAACACTTTGAATTTTTAGGTTTCACTCTGTTTTCTGCTATATAGATAGATGTGTTTGAAACTCTAAATCAAACACGGTTTGTGCTAGCTCCGTGAAACTTGACAAAATGAAGTAGTTCTAAATTCTATCTCTATGGTTTGTTTCCTCTTGAAGTACCCCATGCAGAGACTGGCGAAAAACACTTTCGTTTGAAAGGGGTTGCCAAGCTTCCAAAAAACTACTAGTTTGCTGAAATCTCAGCAAACATTTTTTCAAAAAATCTTGATGATACTTGGTGGTAATGATCAGTTCACTAATCAAACTTGGCTGCCCAACTTTCACTCTTCTAGGTTCAAGCGTTCGTTTCCAGTAACAGTTTGAATTTTTAGGTTTCACTCTGTTTTCTGTTATATACATAGATGTGTTTGAAACTCTAAATCAAACACGGTTTGTGCTAGCTCCTTGAAACTTGACAAAATGAAGTAGTTCTAAGTTCTATCTCTATGGTTTGTTTCCTCTTGAAGTACCCCATGCAGAGACTGGCGAAGAACACTTTCGTTTGAAAGGGGTTGCCAAGCTTCCAAAAAACTACTCGTTTGCTGAAATCTCGGTAAACATTTTTTCACCAAATCTTGATGATACTTGGTGGTAATGATCAGTTCACTAATCCCACTTTGCTGCCCAACTTTCACTCTTCTACGTTCAAGCGTTCGTTTCCAGTAACAGTTTGAATTTTTAGGTTTCACTCTGTTTTCTGTTTTATAGATAGATGTGTTTGAAACTCTAAATCAAACACGGTTTGTGCTAGCTCCGTGAAACTTGACAAATGAAGTAGTTCTAAGTTCTATCTCTATGGTTTGTTTCCTCTTGAAGTACCCCATGCAGAGACTGGCGAAGAACACTTTCGTTTGAAAGGGGTTGCCAAGCTTCCAAAAACTACTAGTTTGCTGAAATCTCAGCAAACATTTTTTCATCAAATCTTGATGATAGTTGGTGGTAATGATCAGTTCACTAAGCCCACTTGGCTGCCCAATTTTTACTCTTCTACTTTCAAGCGTTCGTTTCCAGTAACAGTTTGAATTTTTAGGTTTCACTCTGTTTTCTGTTATATAGATAGATGTGTTTGAAACTCTAAATCAAACACGGTTTGTGCTAGCTCCGTGAAACTTGACAAAATGAAGTAGTTCTAAGTTCTATCTCTATGGTTTGTTTCCTCTTGAAGTACAACATGCAGAGACTTGCGAAGAACACTTTCGTTTGAAAGGGGTTGCCAAGCTTCCAAAAAACTACTCGTTTGCTGAAATCTCAGCAAACATTTTTTCACCAAATCTTGATGATACTTGGTGGTAATGATCAGTTCACTAAGCCCACTTGGCTGCCCAATTTTCACTCTTCTAGGTTCAAGCGTTTTTTTCCAGTAACACTTTGAATTTTTAGGTTTCACTCTGTTTTCTGCTATATAGATAGATGTGTTTGAAACTCTAAATCAAACACAGTTTGTGCTAGCTGCTTGAAACTTGACAAAATGAAGTAGTTCTAAGTTCAATCTCTATGGTTTGTTTCCTCTTGAAGTACCCCATGCAGAGACTGGCGAAAAACACTTTCGTTTAAAAGGGGTTGCCAAGCTTCCAAAAAACTACTAGTTTGCTGAAATCTCAGCAAACCTTTTTTCACCAAATCTTGATGATACTTGGTGGTAATGATCAGTTCACTAAGCCCACTTGGCTGCCCAACTTTCACTCTTCTAGGTTCAAGCGTTCGTTTCCAGTAACAGTTTGAATTTTTAGGTTTCACTCTGTTTTCTGCTATATAGAAAGATGTGTTTGAAACTCTAAATCAAACACGGTTTGTGCTAGCTCCTTGAAACTTGACAAAATGAAGTAGTTCTAACTTCTATCTCTATGGTTTGTTTCCTCTTGAAGTACCCCATGCAGAGACTGGCGAAAAACACTTTCGTTTGAAAGGGGTTGCCAAGCTTCCAAAAAACTACTAGTTTGCTGAAATCTCAGCAAACATTTTTTCACCAAATCTTGATGATACTTGGTGGTAATGATCAGTTCACTAATCCCACTTGGCTGCCCAACTTTCACTCTTCTAGGTTCAAGCGTTCGTTTCCAGTAACAGTTTGAATTTTTAGGTTTCACTCTCTTTTCTGTTATATACGTAGATGTGTTTGAAACTCTAAATCAAACACGGTTTGTGCTAGCTCCTTGAAACTTGACAAAATGAAGTAGTTCTAAGTTCTATCTCTATGGTTTGTTTCCTCTTGAAGTACCCCATGCAGAGACTGGCGAAAAACACTTTCGTTTGAAAGGGGTTGCCAAGCTTCCAAAAAACTACAAGTTTGCTGAAATCTCAGCAAACTTTTTTTCACCAAATTTTGATGATACTTGGTGGTAATGATCAGTTCACTAATCCCACTTGGCTGCCCAACTTTCACTCTTCTAGGTTCAAGCGTTCGTTTCCAGTAACAGTTTGAATTTTTAGGTTTCACTCTGTTTTCTGTTATAAAGTTAGATGTGTTTGAAACTCTAAATCAAACACGGTTTGTGCTAGCTCCGTGAAACTTGACAAAATGAAGTAGTTCTAAGTTCTATCTCTATGGTTTGTTTCCTCTTGAAGTACCCCATGCAGAGACTGGCGAAGAACACTTTCGTTTGAAAGGGGTTGCCAAGCTTCCAAAAAACTACTAGTTTGCTGAAATCTCAGCAAACATTTTTTCACCAAATCTTGATGATACTTGGTGGTAATGATCAGTTCACTAAGCCCACTTGGCTGCCCAATTTTTACTCTTCTAGGTTCAAGCTTTCGTTTTCAGTAACAGTTTGAATTTTTAGGTTTCACTCTGTTTTCTGTTATATAGATAGATGTGTTTGAAACTCTAAATCAAACACGGTTTGTGCTAGCTCCTTGAAACTTGACAAAATGAAGTAGTTCTAAGTTCTATCTCTATGGTTTGTTTCCTCTTGAAGTACCCCATGCAGAGACTGGCGAAAAACACTTTCGTTTGAAAGGGGTTGCCAAGCTTCCAAAAAACTACTAGTTTGCTGAAATCTCAGCAAATATTTTTTCACCAAATCTTGATGATACTTGGTGGTAACGATCAGTTCACTAATCCCACTTGGCTGCCCAACTTTCACTCTTCTAGGTTCAAGCGTTCGTTTCCAATAACAGTTTGAATTTTTAGGTTTCACTCTGTTTTCTGCTATATAGAAAGATGTGTTTGAAACTCTAAATCAAACACGGTTTGTGCTAGCTCCGTGAAACTTGACAAAATGAAGTAGTTCTAAGTTCTATCTCTATGGTTTGTTTCCTCTTGAAGTACCCCATGCAGAGACTGGCGAAGAACACTTTCGTTTGAAAGGGGTTGCCAAGCTTCCAAAAAACTACTCGTTTGCTGAAATCTCAGCAAACATTTTTTCACCAAATCTTGATGATACTTGGTGGTAATGATCAGTTCACTAAGGCCACTTGGATGCCCAATTTTCACTCTTCTAGGTTCAAGCGTTCGTTTCCAGTAACACTTTGAAATTTTAGGATTCACTCTGTTTTCTGTTATATAGATAGATGTGTTTGAAACTCTAAATCAAACACGGTTTGTGCTAGCTTCTTGAAACTTGACAAAATGAAGTAGTTCTAAGTTCTATCTCTATGGTTTGTTTCCTCTTGAAGTACCCCATGCAGAGACTGGCGAAAAACACTTTCGTTTGAAAGGGGTTGCCAAGCTTCCAAAAAACTACTAGTTTGCTGAAATCTCAGCAAACATTATTTCACCAAATCTTGATGACACTTGGTGGTAATGATCAGTTCACTAATCCCACTTGGCTGCCCAACTTTCACTCTTCTAGGTTCAAGCGTTCGTTTCCAGTAACAGTTTGAATTTTTAGGTTTCACTCTGTTTTCTGCTATATAGATAGATGTGTTTGAAACTCTAAATCAAACACGGTTTGTGCTAGCTCCGTGAAACTTGACAAAATGAAGTAGTTCTAAGTTCTATCTCTATGTTTTGTTTCCTCTTTAAGTACCCCATGCAGAGACTGGCGAAGAACACTTTCGTTTGAAAGGGGTTGCCAAGCTTCCAAAAAACTACTCGTTTGCTGAAATCTCAGCAAACATTTTTTCACCAAATCTTGATGATACTTGGTGGTAATGATCAGTTCACTAAGCCCACTTGGATGCCCAATTTTCACTCTTCTAGGTTCAAGCGTTCGTTTCCAGTAACACTTTGAAATTTTAGGTTTCACTCTGTTTTCTGCTATATAGATAGATGTGTTTGAAACTCTAAATCAAACACGGTTTGTGCTAGCTCCGTGAAACTTGACAAAATGAAGTAGTTCTAAGTTCTATCTCTATGGTTTGTTTCCTCTTGAAGTACCCCATGCAGAGACTGGCGAAGAACACTTTCATTTGAAAGTGGTTGCCAAGCTACTAAAAAACTTCTCGTTTGCTGAAATCTCAGCAAACATTTTTTCACCAAATCTTGATGATACTTGGTGGTAATGATCAGTTCACTAATCCCACTTGGCTGCCCAACTTTCACTCTTCTAGGTTCTAGCGTTCGTTTCCAGTAACAGTTTGAATTTTTAGGTTTCACTCTGTTTTCTGCTATAGAGATAGATGTGTTTGAAACTCTAAATCAAACACGGTTTGTGCTAGCTCCGTGAAACTTGACAAAATGAAGTAGTTCTAAGTTCTATCTCTATGGTTTGTTTCCTCTTGAAGTACCCCATGCAGAGACTGGCGAAGAACACTTTCGTTTGAAAGGGGTTGCCAAGCTTCCAAAAAACTACTCGTTTGCTGAAATCTCGGTAAACATTTTTTCACCAAATCTTGATGATACTTGGTGGTAATGATCAGTTCACTAATCCCACTTTGCTGCCCAACTTTCACTCTTCTACGTTCAAGCGTTCGTTTCCAGTAACAGTTTGAATTTTTAGGTTTCACTCTGTTTTCTGTTTTATAGATACATGTGTTTGAAACTCTAAATCAAACACGGTTTGTGCTAGCTCCGTGAAACTTGACAAATGAAGTAGTTCTAAGTTCTATCTCTATGGTTTGTTTCCTCTTGAAGTACCCCATGCAGAGACTGGCGAAGAACACTTTCGTTTGAAAGGGGTTGCCAAGCTTCCAAAAACTACTAGTTTGCTGAAATCTCGGCAAACATTTTTTCATCAAATCTTGATGATAGTTGGTGGTAATGATCAGTTCACTAAGCCCACTTGGCTGCCCAATTTTTACTCTTCTACTTTCAAGCGTTCGTTTCCAGTAACAGTTTGAATTTTTAGGTTTCACTCTGTTTTCTGTTACATAGATAGATGTGTTTGAAACTCTAAATCAAACACGGTTAGTGCTAGCTCCGTGAAACTTGACAAAATGAAGTAGTTCTAAGTTCTATCTCTATGGTTTGTTTCCTCTTGAAGTACAACATGCAGAGACTGGCGAAGAACACTTTCGTTTGAAAGGGGTTGCCAAGCTTCCAAAAAACTACTCGTTTGCTGAAATCTCAGCAAACATTTTTTCACCAAATCTTGATGATACTTGGTGGTAATGATCAGTTCACTAAGCCCACTTGGCTGCCCAATTTTCACTCTTCTAGGTTCAAGCGTTTTTATCCAGTAACACTTTGAATTTTTAGGTTTCACTCTGTTTTCTGCTATATAGATAGATGTGTTTGAAACTCTAAATCAAACACAGTTTGTGCTAGCTGCTTGAAACTTGACAAAATGAAGTAGTTCTAAGTTCAATCTCTATGGTTTGTTTCCTCTTGAAGTACCCCATGCAGAGACTGGCGAAAAACACTTTCGTTTAAAAGGGGTTGCCAAGCTTCCAAAAAACTACTAGTTTGCTGAAATCTCAGCAAACCTTTTTTCACCAAATCTTGATGATACTTGGTGGTAATGATCAGTTCACTAATCCCACTTGGCTGCCCAACTTTCACTCTTCTAGGTTCAAGCGTTCGTTTCCAGTAACAGTTTGAATTTTTAGGTTTCACTCTGTTTTCTGTTATAAAGATAGATGTGTTTGAAACTCTAAATCAAACACGGTTTGTGCTAGCTCCTTGAAACTTGACAAAATGAAGTAGTTCTAAGTTCTATCTCTATGGTTTGTTTCCTCTTGAAGTACCCCATGCAGAGACTGGCGAAAAACACTTTCGTTTGAAAGGGGTTGCCAAGCTTCCAAAAAACTACTCGTTTGCTGAAATCTCAGCAAACATTTTTTCACCAAATCTTGATGATACTTGGTGGTAATGATCAGTTCACTAAGCCCACTTGGCTGCCCAATTTTTACTCTTCTAGGTTCAAGCGTTCGTTTTCAGTAACAGTTTGAATTTTTAGGTTTCACTCTGTTTTCTGTTATATAGATAGATGTGTTTGAAACTCTAAATCAAACACGGTTTGTGCTAGCTCCTTGAAACTTGACAAAATGAAGTAGTTCTAAGTTCTATCTCTATGGTTTGTTTCCTCTTGAAGTACCCCATGCAGAGACTGGCGAAAAACACTTTCGTTTGAAAGGGGTTGCCAAGCTTCCAAAAAACTACTAGTTTGCTGAAATCTCAGCAAATATTTTTTCACCAAATCTTGATGATACTTGGTGGTAATGATCAGTTCACTAATCCCACTTGGCTGCCCAACTTTCACTCTTCTAGGTTCAAGCGTTCGTTTCCAGTAACACTTTGAATTTTTAGGTTTCACTCTATTTTCTGCTATATAGATAGATGTGTTTGAAACTCTAAATCAAACACGGTTTTTGCTAGCTCCGTGAATCTTGACAAAATGAAGTAGTTCTAAGTTCTATCTCTATGGTTTGTTTCCTCTTGAAGTACCCCATGCAGAGACTGGCGAAGAACACTTTCGTTTGAAAGGGGTTGCCAAGCTTCCAAAAAACTACTCGTTTGCTGAAATCTCAGCAAACATTTTTTCACCAAATCTTGATGATACTTGGTGGTAATGATCAGTTCACTAAGCCCACTTGGCTGCCCAATTTTCACTCTTCTAGGTTCAAGCGTTCCTTTCCAGTAACACTTTGAAATTTTAGGTTTTACTCTGTTTTCTGCTATATAGATAGATGTGTTTGAAACTCTAAATCAAACACGGTTTGTGCTAGCTCCGTGAAACTTGACAAAATGAAGTAGTTCTAAGTTCTATCTCTATGGTTTGTTTCCTCTTGAAGTACCCCATGCAGAGACTGGCGAAGAACAATTTCATTTGAAAGGGGTTGCCAAGCTTCCAAAAAACTTCTCGTTTGCTGAAATCTCAGCAAACATTTTTTCGCCAAATCTTGATGATACTTGGTGGTAATGATCAGTTCACTAAGCCCACTTGGCTGCCCAATTTTCACTCTTCTAGGTTCAAGCGTTCGTTTCCAGTAACAGTTTGAATTTTTAGGTTTCACTCTGTTTTCTGTTATATAGATAGATGTGTTTGAAACTCTAAATCAAACACGGTTTGTGCTAGCTCCTTGAAACTTGACAAAATGAAGTAGTTGTAAGTTCTATCTCTATGGTTTGTTTCCTCTTGAAGTACCCCATGCAGAGACTGGCGAAAAACACTTTCGTTTGAAAGGGGTTGCCAAGCTTCCAAAAAACTACTAGTTTGCTGAAAACTCAGCAAACATTTTTTCACCAAATCATGATGATACTTGGTGGTAATGATCAGTTCACTAATCCCACTTGGCTGCCCAACTTTCACTCTTCTAGGTTCAAGCGTTCGTTTCCAATAACAGTTTGAATTTTTAGGTTTCACTCTGTTTTCTGCTATATAGAAAGATGTGTTTGAAACTCTAAATCAAACACGGTTTGTGCTAGCTCCGTGAAACTTGACAAAATGAAGTAGTTCTAAGTTCTATCTCTATGGTTTGTTTCCTCTTGAAGTACCCCATGCAGAGACTGGCGAAGAACACTTTCGTTTTAAAGGGGTTGCCAAGCTTCCAAAAAACTACTCGTTTGCTGAAATCTCAGCAAACATTTTTTCACCAAATCTTGATGATACTTGGTGGTAATGATCAGTTCACTAAGCCCACTTGGATGCCCAATTTTCACTCTTCTAGGTTCAAGCGTTCGTTTCCAGTAACACTTTGAAATTTTAGGATTCACTCTGTTTTCTGTTATATAGATAGATGTGTTTGAAACTCTAAATCAAACACGGTTTGTGCTAGCTTCTTGAAACTTGACAAAATGAAGTAGTTCTAAGTTCTATCTCTATGGTTTGTTTCCTCTTGAAGTACCCCATGCAGAGACTGGCGAAAAACACTTTCGTTTGAAAGGGGTTGCCAAGCTTCCAAAAAACTACTAGTTTGCTGAAATCTCAGCAAACATTATTTCACCAAATCTTGATGACACTTGGTGGTAATGATCAGTTCACTAATCCCACTTGGCTGCCCAACTTTCACTCTTCTAGGTTCAAGCGTTCGTTTCCAGTAACAGTTTGAATTTTTAGGTTTCACTCTGTTTTCTGCTATATAGATAGATGTGTTTGAAACTCTAAATCAAACACGGTTTGTGCTAGCTCCGTGAAACTTGACAAAATGAAGTAGTTCTAAGTTCTATCTCTATGTTTTGTTTCCTCTTTAAGTACCCCATGCAGAGACTGGCGAAGAACACTTTCGTTTGAAAGGGGTTGCCAAGCTTCCAAAAAACTACTCGTTTGCTGAAATCTCAGCAAACATTTTTTCACCAAATCTTGATAATACTTGGTGGTAATGATCAGTTCACTAAGCCCACTTGGATGCCCAATTTTCACTCTTCTAGGTTCAAGCGTTCGTTTCCAGTAACACTTTGAAATTTTAGGTTTCACTCTGTTTTCTGCTATATAGATAGATGTGTTTGAAACTCTAAATCAAACACGGTTTGTGCTAGCTCCGTGAAACTTGACAAAATGAAGTAGTTCTAAGTTCTATCTCTATGGTTTGTTTCCTCTTGAAGTACCCCATGCAGAGACTGGCGAAGAACACTTTCATTTGAAAGTGGTTGCCAAGCTTCTAAAAAACTTCTGGTTTGCTGAAATCTCAGCAAACATTTTTTCACCAAATCTTGATGATACTTGGTGGTAATGATCAGTTCACTAAGCCCACTTGGATGCCCAATTTTCACTCTTCTAGGTTCAAGCGTTCGTTTCCAGTAACACTTTGAAATTTTAGGTTTCACTCTGTTTTCTGCTATATAGATAGATGTGTTTGAAACTCTAAATCAAACACGGTTTGTGCTAGCTCCGTGAAACTTGACAAAATGAAGTAGTTCTAAGTTCTATCTCTATGGTTTGTTTCCTCTTGAAGTACCCCATGCAGAGACTGGCGAAGAACACTTTCATTTGAAAGGGGTTGCCAAGCTTCCAAAAAACTTCTCGTTTGCTGAAATCTCAGCAAACATTTTTTCACCAAATCTTGATGATACTTGGTGGTAATGATCAGTTAACTAAGCCCACTTGGCTGCCCAATTTTCACTCTTCTAGGTTCAAGCGTTCGTTTCCAGTAACACTTTGAATTTTTAGGTTTCACTCTGTTTTTTTTTATATAGATAGATGTGTTTGAAACTCTAAATCAAACACGGTTTGTGCTAGCTCCTTGAAACTTGACAAAATGAAGTAGTTCTAAGTTCTATCTCTATGGTTTGTTTCCTCTTGAAGTACCCCATGCAGAGACTGGCGAAAAACACTTTCGTTTGAAAGGGGTTGCCAAGCTTCCAAAAAACTACTAGTTTGCTGAAATCTCAGCAAACATTTTTTCACCAAATCTTGATGATACTTGGTGGTAATGATCAGTTCACTAATCCCACTTGGCTGCCCAACTTTCACTCTTCTAGGTTCAAGCGTTCATTTCCAGTAACACTTTGAATTTTTAGGTTTCACTCTGTTTTCTGTTATATAGATAGATGTGTTTGAAACTCTAAATCAAACACGGTTTGTGCTAGCTCCGTGAAACTTGACAAAATGAAGTAGTTCTAAGTTCTATCTCTATGGTTTGTTTCCTCTTGAAGTACCCCATGCAGAGACTGGCGAAGAACACTTTCGTTTGAAAGGGGTTGCCAAGCTTCCAAAAAACTACTCGTTTGCTGAAATCTCAGCAAACATTTTTTCACCAAATTTTGATGATACTTGGTGGTAATGATCAGTTCACTAATCCCACTTGGCTGCCCAACTTTCACTCTTCTAGGTTCAAGCGTTCGTTTCCAGTAACAGTTTGAATTTTTAGGTTTCACTCTGTTTTCTGCTATATAGATAGATGTGTTTGAAACTCTAAATCAAACACGGTTTGTGCTAGCTCCGTGAAACTTGACAAAATGAAGTAGTTCTAAGTTCTATCTCTATGGTTTGTTTCCTCTTGAAGTACCCCATGCAGAGACTGGCGAAGAACACTTTCGTTTGAAAGGGGTTGCCAAGCTTCCAAAAAACTACTCGTTTGCTGAAATCTCAGCAAACATTTTTCACCAAATCTTGATGATACTTGGTGGTAATGATCAGTTCACTAATCCCACTTGGCTGCCCAACTTTCACTCTTCTAGGTTCAAGCGTTCGTTTCCAGTAACAGTTTGAATTTTTTGGTTTCACTCTGTTTTCTGTTTTATAGATAGATGTGTTTGAAACTCTAAATCAAACACGGTTTGTGCTAGCTCCGTGAAACTTGACAAATGAAGTAGTTCTAAGTTCTATCTCTATGGTTTGTTTCCTCTTGAAGTACCCCATGCAGAGACTGGCGAAGAACACTTTCGTTTGAAAGGGGTTGCCAAGCTTCCAAAAACTACTAGTTTGCTGAAATCTCAGCAAACATTTTTTCACCAAATATTGATGATACTTGGTGGTAATGATCAGTTCACTAAGCCCACTTGGCTGCCCAATTTTTACTCTTCTAGGTTCAAGCGTTCGTTTCCAGTAACAGTTTGAATTTTTAGGTTTCACTCTGTTTTCTGTTATATAGATAGATGTGTTTGAAACTCTAAATCAAACACGGTTTGTGCTAGCTCCGTGAAACTTGACAAAATGAAGTAGTTCTAAGTTCTATCTCTATGGTTTGTTTCCTCTTGAAGTACAACATGCAGAGACTGGCGAAGAACACTTTCGTTTGAAAGGGGTTGCCAAGCTTCCAAAAAACTACTCGTTTGCTGAAATCTCAGCAAACATTTTTTCACCAAATCTTGATGATACTTGGTGGTAATGATCAGTTCACTAAGCCCACTTGGCTGCCCAATTTTCACTCATCTAGGTTCAAGCGTTTTTTTCCAGTAACACTTTGAATTTTTAGGTTTCACTCTGTTTTCTGCTATATAGATAGATGTGTTTGAAACTCTAAATCAAACACGGTTTGTGCTAGCTGCTTGAAACTTGACAAAATGAAGTAGTTCTAAGTTCTATCTCTATGGTTTGTTTCCTCTTGAAGTACCCCATGCAGAGACTGGCGAAAAACACTTTCGTTTGAAAGGGGTTGCCAAGCTTCCAAAAAACTACTAGTTTGCTGAAATCTCAGCAAACCTTTTTTCACCAAATCTTGATGATACTTGGTGGTAATGATCAGTTCACTAATCCCACTTGGCTGCCCAACTTTCACTCTTCTAGGTTCAAGCGTTCGTTTCCAGTAACAGTTTGAATTTTTAGGTTTCTCTGTTTTCTGTTATAAAGTTAGATGTGTTTGAAACTCTAAATCAAACACGGTTTGTGCTAGCTCCGTGAAACTTGACAAAATGAAGTAGTTCTAAGTTCTATCTCTATGGTTTGTTTTCTCTTGAAGTACCCCATGCAGAGACTGGCGAAGAACACTTTCGTTTGAAAGGGGTTGCCAAGCTTCCAAAAAACTACTAGATTGCTGAAATCTCAGCAAACATTTTTTCACCAAATCTTGATGATACTTGGTGGTAATGATCAGTTCACTAAGCCCACTTGGCTGCCCAATTTTAACTCTTCTAGGTTCAAGCGTTCGTTTTCAGTAACAGTTTGAATTTTTAGGTTTCACTCTGTTTTCTGTTATATAGATAGATGTGTTTGAAACTCTAAATCAAACACGGTTTGTGCTAGCTCCTTGAAACTTGACAAAATGAAGTAGTTCTAAGTTCTATCTCTATGGTTTGTTTCCTCTTGAAGTACCCCATGCAGAGACTGGCGAAAAACACTTTCGTTTGAAAGGGGTTGCCAAGCTTCCAAAAAACTACTAGTTTGCTGAAATCTCAGCAAATATTTTTTCACCAAATCTTGATGATACTTGGTGGTAATGATCAGTTCACTAATCCCACTTGGCTGCCCAACTTTCACTCTTCTAGGTTCAAGCGTTCGTTTCCAATAACAGTTTGAATTTTTAGGTTTCACTCTGTTTTCTGCTATATAGAAAGATGTGTTTGAAACTCTAAATCAAACACGGTTTGTGCTAGCTCCGTGAAACTTGACAAAATGAAGTAGTTCTAAGTTCTATCTCTATGGTTTGTTTCCTCTTGAAGTACCCCATGCAGAGACTGGCGAAGAAAACTTTCGTTTGAAAGGGGTTGCCAAGCTTCCAAAAAACTACTCGTTTGCTGAAATCTCAGCAAACATTTTTTCACCAAATCTTGATGATACTTGGTGGTAATGATCAGTTCACTAAGCCCACTTGGATGCCCAATTTTCTCTCTTCTAGGTTCAAGCGTTCGTTTCCAGTAACACTTTGAAATTTTAGGATTCACTCTGTTTTCTGTTATATAGATAGATGTGTTTGAAACTCTAAATCAAACACGGTTTGTGCTAGCTTCTTGAAACTTGACAAAATGAAGTAGTTCTAAGTTCTATCTCTATGGTTTGTTTCCTCTTGAAGTACCCCATGCAGAGACTGGCGAAAAACACTTTCGTTTGAAAGGGGTTGCCAAGCTTCCAAAAAACTACTAGTTTGCTGAAATCTCAGCAAACATTATTTCACCAAATCTTGATGACACTTGGTGGTAATGATCAGTTCACTAATCCCACTTGGCTGCCCAACTTTCACTCTTCTAGGTTCAAGCGTTCGTTTCCAGTAACAGTTTGAATTTTTAGGTTTCACTCTGTTTTCTGCTATATAGATAGATGTGTTTGAAACTCTAAATCAAACACGGTTTGTGCTAGCTCCGTGAAACGTGACAAAATGAAGTAGTTCTAAGTTCTATCTCTATGGTTTGTTTCCTCTTGAAGTACCCCATGCAGAGACTGGCGAAGAACACTTTCGTTTGAAAGGGGTTGCCAAGCTTCCAAAAAACTACTCGTTTGCTGAAATCTCAGCAAACATTTTTTCACCAAATCTTGATGATACTTGGTGGTAATGATCAGTTCACTAATCCCACTTGGCTGCCCAACTTTCACTCTTCTAGGTTCAAGCGTTCGTTTCCAGTAACAGTTTGAATTTTTAGGTTTCACTCTGTTTTCTGTTTTATAGATAGATGTGTTTGAAACTCTAAATCAAACACGGTTTGTGCTAGCTCCGTGAAACTTGACAAATGAAGTAGTTCTAAGTTCTATCTCTATGGTTTGTTTCCTCTTGAAGTACCCCATGCAGAGACTGGCGAAGAACACTTTCGTTTGAAAGGGGTTGCCAAGCTTCCAAAAACTACTAGTTTGCTGAAATCTCAGCAAACATTTTTTCACCAAATATTGATGATACTTGGTGGTAATGATCAGTTCACTAAGCCCACTTGGCTCCCCAATTTTTACTCTTCTAGGTTCAAGCGTTCGTTTCCAGTAACAGTTTGAATTTTTAGGTTTCACTCTGTTTTCTGTTATATAGATAGATGTGTTTGAAACTCTAAATCAAACACGGTTTGTGCTAGCTCCGTGAAACTTGACAAAATGAAGTAGTTCTAAGTTCTATCTCTATGGTTTGTTTCCTCTTGAAGTACAACATGCAGAGACTGGCGAAGAACACTTTCGTTTGAAAGGGGTTGCCAAGCTTCCAAAAAACTACTCGTTTGCTGAAATCTCAGCAAACATTTTTTCACCAAATCTTGATGATACTTGGTGGTAATGATCAGTTCACTAAGCCCACTTGGCTGCCCAATTTTCACTCTTCTAGGTTCAAGCGTTCGTTTCCAGTAACAGTTTGAATTTTTAGGTTTCACTCTGTTTTCTGTTATATAGATAGATGTGTTTGAAACTCTAAATCAAACACGGTTTGTGCTAGCTCCTTGAAACTTGACAAAATGAAGTAGTTGTAAGTTCTATCTCTATGGTTTGTTTCCTCTTGAAGTACCCCATGCAGAGACTGGCGAAAACACTTTCGTTTGAAAGGGGTTGCCAAGCTTCCAAAAAACTACTAGTTTGCTGAAAACTCAGCAAACATTTTTTCACCAAATCATGATGATACTTGGTGGTAATGATCAGTTCACTAATCCCACTTGGCTGCCCAACTTTCACTCTTCTAGGTTCAAGCGTTCGTTTCCAGTAACAGTTTGAATTTTTAGGTTTCACTCTGTTTTCTGCTATATAGAAAGATGTGTTTGAAACTCTAAATCAAACACGGTTTGTGCTAGCTCCGTGAAACTTGACAAAATGAAGTAGTTCTAAGTTCTATCTCTATGGTTTGTTTCCTCTTGAAGTACCCCATGCAGAGACTGGCGAAGAACACTTTCGTTTGAAAAAGGTTGCCAAGCTTCCAAAAAACTACTCGTTTGCTGAAATCTCAGCAAACATTTTTTCACCAAATCTTGATGATACTTGGTGGTAATGATCAGTTCACTAAGCCCACTTGGATGCCCAATTTTCACTCTTCTAGTTTGAAGCGTTCGTTTCCAGTAACACTTTGAAATTTTAGGATTCACTCTGTTTTCTGTTATATAGATAGATGTGTTTGAAACTCTAAATCAAACACGGTTTGTGCTAGCTTCTTGAAACTTGACAAAATGAAGTAGTTCTAAGTTCTATCTCTATGGTTTCTTTCCTCTTGAAGTACCCCATGCAGAGACTGGCGAAAAACACTTTCGTTTGAAAGGGGTTGCCAAGCTTCCAAAAAACTACTAGTTTGCTGAAATCTCAGCAAACATTATTTCATAAAAATCTTGATGACACTTGGTGGTAATGATCAGTTCACTAATCCCACTTGGCTGCCCAACTTTCACTCTTCTAGGTTCAAGCGTTCGTTTCCAGTAACAGTTTGAATTTTTAGGTTTCACTCTGTTTTCTGCTATATAGATAGATGTGTTTGAAACTCTAAATCAAACACGGTTTGTGCTAGCTCCGTGAAACTTGACAAAATGAAGTAGTTCTAAGTTCTATCTCTACGTTTTGTTTCCTCTTTAAGTACCCCATGCAGAGACTGGCGAAGAACACTTTCGTTTGAAACGGGTTGCCAAGCTTCCAAAAAACTACTCGTTTGCTGAAATCTCAGCAAACATTTTTTCACCAAACCTTGATGATACTTGGTGGTAATGATCAGTTCACTAAGCCCACTTGGATGCCCAATTTTCACTCTTCTAGGTTCAAGCGTTCGTTTCCAGTAACACTTTGAAATTTTAGGTTTCACTCTGTTTTCTGCTATATAGATAGATGTGTTTGAAACTCTAAATCAAACACGGTTTGTGCTAGCTCCGTGAAACTTGACAAAATGAAGTAGTTCTAAGTTCTATCTCTATGGTTTGTTTCCTCTTGAAGTACAACATGCAGAGACTGGCGAAGAACACTTTCGTTTGAAAGGGGTTGCCAAGCTTCCAAAAAACTACTCGTTTGCTGAAATCTCAGCAAACATTTTTTCACCAAATCTTGATGATACTTGGTGGTAATGATCAGTTCACTAAGCCCACTTGGCTGCCCAATTTTCACTCTTCTAGGTTCAAGCGTTTTTTTTCCAGTAACACTTTGAATTTTTAGGTTTCACTCTGTTTTCTGCTATATAGATAGATGTGTTTGAAACTCTAAATCAAACACGGTTTGTGCTAGCTGCTTGAAACTTGACAAAATGAAGTAGTTCTAAGTTCTATCTCTATGGTTTGTTTCCTCTTGAAGTACCCCATGCAGAGACTGGCGAAAAACACTTTCGTTTGAAAGGGGTTGCCAAGCTTCCAAAAAACTACTAGTTTGCTGAAATCTCAGCAAACCTTTTTTCACCAAATCTTGATGATACTTGGTGGTAATGATCAGTTCACTAATCCCACTTGGCTGCCCAACTTTCACTCTTCTAGGTTCAAGCGTTCGTTTCCAGTAACAGTTTGAATTTTTAGGTTTCTCTGTTTTCTGTTATAAAGTTAGATGTGTTTGAAACTCTAAATCAAACACGGTTTGTGCTAGCTCCGTGAAACTTGACAAAATGAAGTAGTTCTAAGTTCTATCTCTATGGTTTGTTTTCTCTTGAAGTACCCCATGCAGAGACTGGCGAAGAACACTTTCGTTTGAAAGGGGTTGCCAAGCTTCCAAAAAACTACTAGATTGCTGAAATCTCAGCAAACATTTTTTCACCAAATCTTGATGATACTTGGTGGTAATGATCAGTTCACTAAGCCCACTTGGCTGCCCAATTTTAACTCTTCTAGGTTCAAGCGTTCGTTTTCAGTAACAGTTTGAATTTTTAGGTTTCACTCTGTTTTCTGTTATATAGATAGATGTGTTTGAAACTCTAAATCAAACACGGTTTGTGCTAGCTCCTTGAAACTTGACAAAATGAAGTAGTTCTAAGTTCTATCTCTATTGTTTGTTTCCTCTTGAAGTACCCCATGCAGAGACTGGCGAAAAACACTTTCGTTTGAAAGGGGTTGCCAAGCTTCCAAAAAACTACTAGTTTGCTGAAATCTCAGCAAATATTTTTTCACCAAATCTTGATGATACTTGGTGGTAATGATCAGTTCACTAATCCCACTTGGCTGCCCAACTTTCACTCTTCTAGGTTCAAGCGTTCGTTTCCAATAACAGTTTGAATTTTTAGGTTTCACTCTGTTTTCTGCTATATAGAAAGATGTGTTTGAAACTCTAAATCAAACACGGTTTGTGCTAGCTCCGTGAAACTTGACAAAATGAAGTAGTTCTAAGTTCTATCTCTATGGTTTGTTTCCTCTTGAAGTACCCCATGCAGAGACTGGCGAAGAACACTTTCGTTTGAAAGGGGTTGCCAAGCTTCCAAAAAACTACTCGTTTGCTGAAATCTCAGCAAACATTTTTTCACCAAATCTTGATGATACTTGGTGGTAATGATCAGTTCACTAAGCCCACTTGGATGCCCAATTTTCTCTCTTCTAGGTTCAAGCGTTCGTTTCCAGTAACACTTTGAAATTTTAGGATTCACTCTGTTTTCTGTTATATAGATAGATGTGTTTGAAACTCTAAATCAAACACGGTTTGTGCTAGCTTCTTGAAACTTGACAAAATGAAGTAGTTCTAAGTTCTATCTCTATGGTTTCTTTCCTCTTGAAGTACCCCATGCAGAGACTGGCGAAAAACACTTTCGTTTGAAAGGGGTTGCCAAGCTTCCAAAAAACTACTAGTTTGCTGAAATCTCAGCAAACATTATTTCATAAAAATCTTGATGACACTTGGTGGTAATGATCAGTTCACTAATCCCACTTGGCTGCCCAACTTTCACTCTTCTAGGTTCAAGCGTTCGTTTCCAGTAACAGTTTGAATTTTTAGGTTTCACTCTGTTTTCTGCTATATAGATAGATGTGTTTGAAACTCTAAATCAAACACGGTTTGTGCTAGCTCCGTGAAACTTGACAAAATGAAGTAGTTCTAAGTTCTATCTCTACGTTTTGTTTCCTCTTTAAGTACCCCATGCAGAGACTGGCGAAGAACACTTTCGTTTGAAACGGGTTGCCAAGCTTCCAAAAAACTACTCGTTTGCTGAAATCTCAGCAAACATTTTTTCACCAAACCTTGATGATACTTGGTGGTAATGATCAGTTCACTAAGCCCACTTGGATGCCCAATTTTCACTCTTCTAGGTTCAAGCGTTCGTTTCCAGTAACACTTTGAAATTTTAGGTTTCACTCTGTTTTCTGCTATATAGATAGATGTGTTTGAAACTCTAAATCAAACACGGTTTGTGCTAGCTCCGTGAAACTTGACAAAATGAAGTAGTTCTAAGTTCTATCTCTATGGTTTGTTTCCTCTTGAAGTACAACATGCAGAGACTGGCGAAGAACACTTTCGTTTGAAAGGGGTTGCCAAGCTTCCAAAAAACTACTCGTTTGCTGAAATCTCAGCAAACATTTTTTCACCAAATCTTGATGATACTTGGTGGTAATGATCAGTTCACTAAGCCCACTTGGCTGCCCAATTTTCACTCTTCTAGGTTCAAGCGTTTTTTTCCAGTAACACTTTGAATTTTTAGGTTTCACTCTGTTTTCTGCTATATAGATAGATGTGTTTGAAACTCTAAATCAAACACGGTTTGTGCTAGCTGCTTGAAACTTGACAAAATGAAGTAGTTCTAAGTTCTATCTCTATGGTTTGTTTCCTCTTGAAGTACCCCATGCAGAGACTGGCGAAAAACACTTTCGTTTGAAAGGGGTTGCCAAGCTTCCAAAAAACTACTAGTTTGCTGAAATCTCAGCAAACCTTTTTTCACCAAATCTTGATGATACTTGGTGGTAATGATCAGTTCACTAATCCCACTTGGCTGCCCAACTTTCACTCTTCTAGGTTCAAGCGTTCGTTTCCAGTAACAGTTTGAATTTTTAGGTTTCTCTGTTTTCTGTTATAAAGTTAGATGTGTTTGAAACTCTAAATCAAACACGGTTTGTGCTAGCTCCGTGAAACTTGACAAAATGAAGTAGTTCTAAGTTCTATCTCTATGGTTTGTTTTCTCTTGAAGTACCCCATGCAGAGACTGGCGAAGAACACTTTCGTTTGAAAGGGGTTGCCAAGCTTCCAAAAAACTACTAGATTGCTGAAATCTCAGCAAACATTTTTTCACCAAATCTTGATGATACTTGGTGGTAATGATCAGTTCACTAAGCCCACTTGGCTGCCCAATTTTAACTCTTCTAGGTTCAAGCGTTCGTTTTCAGTAACAGTTTGAATTTTTAGGTTTCACTCTGTTTTCTGTTATATAGATAGATGTGTTTGAAACTCTAAATCAAACACGGTTTGTGCTAGCTCCTTGAAACTTGACAAAATGAAGTAGTTCTAAGTTCTATCTCTATTGTTTGTTTCCTCTTGAAGTACCCCATGCAGAGACTGGCGAAAAACACTTTCGTTTGAAAGGGGTTGCCAAGCTTCCAAAAAACTACTAGTTTGCTGAAATCTCAGCAAATATTTTTTCACCAAATCTTGATGATACTTGGTGGTAATGATCAGTTCACTAATCCCACTTGGCTGCCCAACTTTCACTCTTCTAGGTTCAAGCGTTCGTTTCCAATAACAGTTTGAATTTTTAGGTTTCACTCTGTTTTCTGCTATATAGAAAGATGTGTTTGAAACTCTAAATCAAACACGGTTTGTGCTAGCTCCGTGAAACTTGACAAAATGAAGTAGTTCTAAGTTCTATCTCTATGGTTTGTTTCCTCTTGAAGTACCCCATGCAGAGACTGGCGAAGAACACTTTCGTTTGAAAGGGGTTGCCAAGCTTCCAAAAAACTACTCGTTTGCTGAAATCTCAGCAAACATTTTTTCACCAAATCTTGATGATACTTGGTGGTAATGATCAGTTCACTAAGCCCACTTGGATGCCCAATTTTCTCTCTTCTAGGTTCAAGCGTTCGTTTCCAGTAACACTTTGAAATTTTAGGATTCACTCTGTTTTCTGTTATATAGATAGATGTGTTTGAAACTCTAAATCAAACACGGTTTGTGCTAGCTTCTTGAAACTTGACAAAATGAAGTAGTTCTAAGTTCTATCTCTATGGTTTGTTTCCTCTTGAAGTACCCCATGCAGAGACTGGCGAAAAACACTTTCGTTTGAAAGGGGTTGCCAAGCTTCCAAAAAACTACTAGTTTGCTGAAATCTCAGCAAACATTATTTCACCAAATCTTGATGACACTTGGTGGTAATGATCAGTTCACTAATCCCACTTGGCTGCCCAACTTTCACTCTTCTAGGTTCAAGCGTTCGTTTCCAGTAACAGTTTGAATTTTTAGGTTTCACTCTGTTTTCTGCTATATAGATAGATGTGTTTGAAACTCTAAATCAAACACGGTTTGTGCTAGCTCCGTGAAACGTGACAAAATGAAGTAGTTCTAAGTTCTATCTCTATGGTTTGTTTCCTCTTGAAGTACCCCATGCAGAGACTGGCGAAGAACACTTTCGTTTGAAAGGGGTTGCCAAGCTTCCAAAAAACTACTCGTTTGCTGAAATCTCAGCAAACATTTTTTCACCAAATCTTGATGATACTTGGTGGTAATGATCAGTTCACTAATCCCACTTGGCTGCCCAACTTTCACTCTTCTAGGTTCAAGCGTTCGTTTCCAGTAACAGTTTGAATTTTTAGGTTTCACTCTGTTTTCTGTTTTATAGATAGATGTGTTTGAAACTCTAAATCAAACACGGTTTGTGCTAGCTCCGTGAAACTTGACAAATGAAGTAGTTCTAAGTTCTATCTCTATGGTTTGTTTCCTCTTGAAGTACCCCATGCAGAGACTGGCGAAGAACACTTTCGTTTGAAAGGGGTTGCCAAGCTTCCAAAAACTACTAGTTTGCTGAAATCTCAGCAAACATTTTTTCACCAAATATTGATGATACTTGGTGGTAATGATCAGTTCACTAAGCCCACTTGGCTCCCCAATTTTTACTCTTCTAGGTTCAAGCGTTCGTTTCCAGTAACAGTTTGAATTTTTAGGTTTCACTCTGTTTTCTGTTATATAGATAGATGTGTTTGAAACTCTAAATCAAACACGGTTTGTGCTAGCTCCGTGAAACTTGACAAAATGAAGTAGTTCTAAGTTCTATCTCTATGGTTTGTTTCCTCTTGAAGTACAACATGCAGAGACTGGCGAAGAACACTTTCGTTTGAAAGGGGTTGCCAAGCTTCCAAAAAACTACTCGTTTGCTGAAATCTCAGCAAACATTTTTTCACCAAATCTTGATGATACTTGGTGGTAATGATCAGTTCACTAAGCCCACTTGGCTGCCCAATTTTCACTCTTCTAGGTTCAAGCGTTCGTTTCCAGTAACAGTTTGAATTTTTAGGTTTCACTCTGTTTTCTGTTATATAGATAGATGTGTTTGAAACTCTAAATCAAACACGGTTTGTGCTAGCTCCTTGAAACTTGACAAAATGAAGTAGTTGTAAGTTCTATCTCTATGGTTTGTTTCCTCTTGAAGTACCCCATGCAGAGACTGGCGAAAACACTTTCGTTTGAAAGGGGTTGCCAAGCTTCCAAAAAACTACTAGTTTGCTGAAAACTCAGCAAACATTTTTTCACCAAATCATGATGATACTTGGTGGTAATGATCAGTTCACTAATCCCACTTGGCTGCCCAACTTTCACTCTTCTAGGTTCAAGCGTTCGTTTCCAGTAACAGTTTGAATTTTTAGGTTTCACTCTGTTTTCTGCTATATAGAAAGATGTGTTTGAAACTCTAAATCAAACACGGTTTGTGCTAGCTCCGTGAAACTTGACAAAATGAAGTAGTTCTAAGTTCTATCTCTATGGTTTGTTTCCTCTTGAAGTACCCCATGCAGAGACTGGCGAAGAACACTTTCGTTTGAAAAAGGTTGCCAAGCTTAAAAAAAACTACTCGTTTGCTGAAATCTCAGCAAACATTTTTTCACCAAATCTTGATGATACTTGGTGGTAATGATCAGTTCACTAAGCCCACTTGGATGCCCAATTTTCACTCTTCTAGTTTGAAGCGTTCGTTTCCAGTAACACTTTGAAATTTTAGGATTCACTCTGTTTTCTGTTATATAGATAGATGTGTTTGAAACTCTAAATCAAACACGGTTTGTGCTAGCTTCTTGAAACTTGACAAAATGAAGTAGTTCTAAGTTCTATCTCTATGGTTTCTTTCCTCTTGAAGTACCCCATGCAGAGACTGGCGAAAAACACTTTCGTTTGAAAGGGGTTGCCAAGCTTCCAAAAAACTACTAGTTTGCTGAAATCTCAGCAAACATTATTTCATAAAAATCTTGATGACACTTGGTGGTAATGATCAGTTCACTAATCCCACTTGGCTGCCCAACTTTCACTCTTCTAGGTTCAAGCGTTCGTTTCCAGTAACAGTTTGAATTTTTAGGTTTCACTCTGTTTTCTGCTATATAGATAGATGTGTTTGAAACTCTAAATCAAACACGGTTTGTGCTAGCTCCGTGAAACTTGACAAAATGAAGTAGTTCTAAGTTCTATCTCTACGTTTTGTTTCCTCTTTAAGTACCCCATGCAGAGACTGGCGAAGAACACTTTCGTTTGAAACGGGTTGCCAAGCTTCCAAAAAACTACTCGTTTGCTGAAATCTCAGCAAACATTTTTTCACCAAACCTTGATGATACTTGGTGGTAATGATCAGTTCACTAAGCCCACTTGGATGCCCAATTTTCACTCTTCTAGGTTCAAGCGTTCGTTTCCAGTAACACTTTGAAATTTTAGGTTTCACTCTGTTTTCTGCTATATAGATAGATGTGTTTGAAACTCTAAATCAAACACGGTTTGTGCTAGCTCCGTGAAACTTGACAAAATGAAGTAGTTCTAAGTTCTATCTCTATGGTTTGTTTCCTCTTGAAGTACCCCATGCAGAGACTGGCGAAGAACACTTTCATTTGAAAGTGGTTGCCAAGCTTCTAAAAAACTTCTCGTTTGCTGAAATCTCAGCAAACATTTTTTCACCAAATCTTGATGATACTTGGTGGTAATGATCAGTTCACTAAGCCCACTTGGATGCCCAATTTTCACTCTTCTAGGTTCAAGCGTTCGTTTCCAGTAACACTTTGAATTTTTAGGTTTCACTCTGTTTTCTGTTATATAGATAGATGTGTTTGAAACTCTAAATCAAACACGGTTTGTGCTAGCTCCTTGAAACTTGACCAAATGAAGTAGTTCTAAGTTCTATCTCTATGGTTTGTTTCCTCTTGAAGTACCCCATGCAGAGACTGGCGAAGAACACTTTCGTTTGAAAGGGGTTGCCAAGCTTCCAAAAAACTACTCGTTTGCTGAAATCTCAGCAAACATTTTTTCACCAAATCTTGATGATACTTGGTGGTAATGATCAGTTCACTCAGCCCACTTGGCTGCCCAATTTTCACTCTTCTAGGTTCAAGCGTTCCTTTCCAGTAACACTTTGAAATTTTAGGTTTTACTCTGTTTTCTGCTATATAGATAGATGTGTTTGAAACTCTAAATCAAACACGGTTTGTGCTAGCTCCGTGAAACTTGACAAAATGAAGTAGTTCTAAGTTCTATCTCTATGGTTTGTTTCCTCTTGAAGTACCCCATGCAGAGACTGGCGAAGAACAATTTCATTTGAAAGGGGTTGCCAAGCTTCCAAAAAACTTCTCGTTTGCTGAAATCTCAGCAAACATTTTTTCACCAAATCTTGATGATACTTGGTGGTAATGATCAGTACACTAATCCCAATTGGCTTCCCAACTTTCACTCTTCTAGGTTCAAGCGTTCGTTTCCAGTAACAGATTGAATTTTTAGGTTTCACTCTGTTTTCTGCTATATAGATAGATGTCTTTGAAACTCTAAATCAAACACGGTTTGTGCTACCTCCGTGAAACTTGACAAAATGAAGTAGTTCTATCTCTATGGTTTGTTTCCTCTTGAAGTACCCCATGCAGAGACTGGCGAAGAACACTTTCGTTTGAAAGGGGTTGCCAAGCTTCCAAAAAATTTCTCGTTTGCTGAAATCTCAGCAAACATTTTTTCACCAAATCTTGATGATACTTGGTGGTAATGATCAGATCACTAAGCCCACTTGGCTGCCCAATTTTCACTCTTCTAGGTTCAAGCGTTCGTTTCCAGTAACACTTTGAATTTTTAGGTTTCACTCTGTTTTCTGTTATATAGATAGATGTGTTTGAAACTCTAAATCAAATACGGTTTGTGCTAGCTCCGTGAAACTTGACAAAATGAAGTAGTTCTAAGTTCTATCTCTATGGTTTGTTTCCTCTTGAAGTACCCCATGCAGAGACTGGCGAAGACCACTTTCGTTTGAAAGGGGTTGCCAAGCTTCCAAAAAACTACTAGTTTGCTGAAATCTCAGCAAATATTTTTTTACCAAATCTTGATGATACTTGGTGGTAATGATCAGTTCACTAAGCCCACTTGGCTGCCCAATTTTTACTCTTCTAGGTTCAAGCGTTCGTTTCCAGTAACAGTTTGAATTTTTAGGTTTCACTCTGTTTTCTGTTATATAGATAGATGTGTTTGAAACTCTAAATCAAACACGGTTTGTGCTAGCTCCTTGAAACTTGACAAAATGAAGTAGTTCTAAGTTCTATCTCTATGGTTTGTTTCCTCTTGAAGTACCCCATGCAGAGACTGGCGAAAAACACTTTCGTTTGAAAGGGGTTGCCAAGCTTCCAAAAAACTACTAGTTTGCTGAAATCTCAGCAAACATTTTTTCACCAAATCTTGATGATACTTGGTGGTAATGATCAGTTCACTAATCCCACTTGGCTGCCCAACTTTCACTCTTCTAGGTTCAAGCGTTCGTTTCCAGTAACAGTTTGAATTTTTAGGTTTCACTCTGTTTTCTGCTATATAGATAGATGTGTTTGAAACTCTAAATCAAACACGGTTTGTGCTAGCTCCGTGAAACTTGACAAAATGAAGTAGTTCTAAGTTCTATCTCTATGGTTTGTTTCCTCTTGAAGTACCCCATGCAGAGACTGGCGAAGAACACTTTCGTTTGAAAGGGGTTGCCAAGCTTCCAAAAAACTACTCGTTTGCTGAAATCTCAGCAAACATTTTTTCACCAAATCTTGATGATACTTGGTGGTAATGATCAGTTCACTAAGCCCACTTGGCTGCCCAATTTTCACTCTTCTTGGTTCAAGCGTTCGTTTCCAGTAACAGTTTGAAATTTTAGGTTTCACTCTGTTTTCTGCTATATAGATAGATGTGTTTGAAACTCTAAATCAAACACGGTTTGTGCTAGCACCGTGAAACTTGACAAAATGAAGTAGTTCTAAGTTCTATCTCTATGGTTTGTTTCCTCTTGAAGTACCCCATCAGAGACTGGCAAAAAACACTTTCATTTGAAAGGGGTTGCCAAGCTTCCAAAAAACTACTAGTTTGCTGAAATCTCAGCAAACATTTTTTCACCAAATCTTGATGATACTTGGTGGTAATGATCAGTTCACTAATCCCACTTGGCTGCCCAACTTTCACTCTTCTAGGTTCAAGCGTTCGTTTCCAGTAACAGTTTGAATTTTTAGGTTTCACTCTGTTTTCTGTTATATAGATAGATGTGTTTGAAACTCTAAATCAAACACGGTTTGTGCTAGCTCCTTGAAACTTGACAAAATGAAGTAGTTCTAAGTTCTATCTCTATGGTTTGTTTCCTCTTGAAGTACCCCATGCAGAGACTGGCGAAAAACACTTTCGTTTGAAAGGGGTTGCCAAGCTTCCAAAAAACTACTAGGTTGCTGAAATCTCAGCAAACATTTTTTCACCAAATCTTGATGATACTTGGTGGTAATGATAAGTTCACTAAGCCCACGTGGCTGCCCAACTTTCACTCTTCTAGGTTCAAGCGTTCGTTTCCAGTAACACTTTGAATTTTTAGGTTTCACTCTGTTTTCTGTTATATAGATAGATGTGTTTGAAACTCTAAATCAAACACGGTTTGTGCTAGCTCCTTGAAACTTGACAAAATGAAGTCGTTCTAAGTTCTATCTCTATGGTTTGTTTCCTCTTGAAGTACCCCATGCAGAGACTGGCGAAGAACACTTTCGTTTGAAAGGGGTTGCCAAGCTTCCAAAAAACTTCTCGTTTGCTGAAATCTCAGCAAACATTTTTTCACCAAATCTTGATGATACTTGGTGGTAATGATCAGTTCACTAATCCCACTTGGCTGCCCAACTTTCACTCTTCTAGGTTCAAGCGTTCGTTTCCAGTAACACTTTGAAATTTTAGGTTTCACTCTGTTTTCTGCTATATAGATAGATGTGTTTGAAACTCTAAATCAAACACGGTTTGTGCTAGCTCCTTGAAACTTGACAAAATGAAGTAGTTCTAAGTTCTATCTCTATGGTTTGTTTCCTCTTGAAGTACCCCATGCAGAGACTGGCGAAGAACACTTTCGTTTGAAACGGGTTGCCAAGCTTACAAAAAACTACTAGTTTGCTGAAATCTCAGCAAACATTTTTTCACCAAATCTTGATGATACTTGGTGGTAATGATCAGTTCACTAATCCCAATTGGCTTCCCAACTTTCACTCTTCTAGGTTCAAGCGTTCGTTTCCAGTAACAGATTGAATTTTTAGGTTTCACTCTGTTTTCTGCTATATAGATAGATGTCTTTGAAACTCTAAATCAAACACGGTTTGTGCTACCTCCGTGAAACTTGACAAAATGAAGTAGTTCTATCTCTATGGTTTGTTTCCTCTTGAAGTACCCCATGCAGAGACTGGCGAAGAACACTTTCGTTTGAAAGGGTTTGCCAAGCTTCCACAAAACTTCTCGTTTGCTGAAATCTCAGCAAACATTTTTTCACCAAATCTTGATGATACTTGGTGGTAATGATCAGATCACTAAGCCCACTTGGCTGCCCAATTTTCACTCTTCTAGGTTCAAGCGTTCGTTTCCAGTAACACTTTGAATTTTTAGGTTTCACTCTGTTTTCTGTTATATAGATAGATGTGTTTGAAACTCTAAATCAAACACGGTTTGTGCTAGCTCCGTGAAACTTGACAAAATGAAGTAGTTCTAAGTTCTATCTCTATGGTTTGTTTCCTCTTGAAGTACCCCATGCAGAGACTGGCGAAGACCACTTTCGTTTGAAAGGGGTTGCCAAGCTTCCAAAAAACTACTAGTTTGCTGAAATCTCAGCAAATATTTTTTCACCAAATCTTGATGATACTTGGTGGTAATGATCAGTTCACTAAGCCCACTTGGCTGCCCAATTTTTACTCTTCTAGGTTCAAGCGTTCGTTTCCAGTAACAGTTTGAATTTTTAGGTTTCACTCTGTTTTCTGTTATATAGATAGATGTGTTTGAAACTCTAAGTCAAACACGGTTTATGCTAGCTCCTTGAAACTTGACAAAATGAAGTAGTTCTAAGTTCTATCTCTATGGTTTGTTTCCTCTTGAAGTACCCCATGCAGAGACTGGCGAAAAACACTTTCGTTTGAAAGGGGTTGCCAAGCTTCCAAAAAACTACTAGTTTGCTGAAATCTCAGCAAACATTTTTTCACCAAATCTTGATGATACTTGGTGGTAATGATCAGTTCACTAATCCCACTTGGCTGCCCAACTTTCACTCTTCTTGGTTCAAGCGTTCGTTTCCAGTAACAGTTTGAATTTTTAGGTTTCACTCTGTTTCTGTTATATACATAGATGTGTTTGAAACTCTAAATCAAACACGGTTTGTGCTAGCTCCTTGAAACTTGACAAAATGAAGTAGTTCTAAGTTCTATCTCTATGGTTTGTTTCCTCTTGAAGTACCCCATGCAGAGACTGGCGAAAAACACTTTCGTTTGAAAGGGGTTGCCAAGCTTCCAAAAAACTACTAGTTTGCTGAAATCTCAGCAAACATTTTTTCACCAAATCTTGATGATACTTGGTGGTAATGATCAGTTCACTAAGCCCACTTGGCTGCCCAACTTTCACTCTTCTAGGTTCAAGCGTTCGTTTCCAGTAACAGTTTGAATTTTTAGGTTTCACTCTGTTTTCTGTTATATAGATAGATGTGTTTGAAACTCTAAATCAAACACGGTTTGTGCTAGCTCCGTGAAACTTGACAAAATGAAGTAGTTCTAAGTTCTATCTCTATGGTTTGTTTCCTCTTGAAGTACCCCATGCAGAGACTGGCGAAAAACACTATCGTTTGAAAGGGGTTGCCAAGCTTCCAAAAAACTTCTAGTTTGCTGAAATCTCAGGAAACATTTTTTCACCAAATCTTGATGATACTTGGTGGTAATGATCAGTTCACTAATCCCACTTGGCTGCCCAACTTTCACTCTTCTAGTTTCAAGCGTTCGTTTCCAGTAACAGTTTGAATTTATAGGTTTCACTCTGTTTTCTGTTATATAGATAGATGTGTTTGAAACTCTAAATCAAACACGGTTTGTGCTAGTACCGTGAAACTTGACAAAATGAAGTAGTTCTATCTCTATGGTTTGTTTCCTCTTGAAGTACCCCATGCAGAGACTGGCGAAAAACACTTTCGTTTGAAAGGGGTTGCCAAGCTTCCAAAAAACTACTAGTTTGCTGAAATCTCAGCAAACATTTTTTCACCAAATCTTGATGATACTTGGTGGTAATGATCAGTTCACTAAGCCCACTTGGCTGCCCAATTTTCACTCTTCTAAGTTCAAGCGTTCGTTTCCAGTAACAGTTTGAATTTTTAGGTTTCACTCTGTTTTCTGTTATATAGATAGATGTCTTTGAAACTCTAAATCAAACACGGTTTGTGCTAGCTCCGTGAAACTTGACAAAATGAAGTAGATCTAAGTTCTATCTCTATGGTTTGTTTCCTCTTGAAGTACCCCATGCAGAGACTGGCGAAAAACACTTTCATTTGAAAGGGGTTGCCAAGCTTCCAAAAAACTACTAGTTTGCTGAAATCTAAGCAAACATTTTTTCACCAAATCTTGATGATACTTGATGGTAATGATCAGTTCACTAATCCCACTTGGCTGCCCAACTTTCACTCTTCTAGGTTCAAGCGTTCGTTTCCAGTAACAGTTTGAATTTTTAGGTTTCACTCTGTTTTCTGTTATATAGATAGATGTGTTTGAAACTCTAAATCAAACACGGTTTGTGCTAGCTCCGTAAAACTTGACAAAATGAAGTAGTTCTAAGTTCTATCTCTATGGTTTGTTTCCTCTTGAAGTACCCCATGCAGAGACTGGCGAAGAACACTTTCGTTTGAAAGGGGTTGCCAAGCTTCCAAAAAACTACTAGTTTGCTGAAATCTCAGCAAACATTTTTTCACCAAATCTTGATGATACTTGGTGGTAATGATCAGTTCACTAAGCCCACTTGGCTGCCCAATTTTCACTCTTCTAGGTTCAAGCGTTCGTTTCCAGTAACACTTTGAATTTTTAGGTTTCACTCTGTTTTCTGCTATATAGATAGATGTGTTTGAAACTCTAAATCAAACACGGTTTGTGCTAGCTCCTTGAAACTTGAGCAAATGAAGTAGTTCTAAGTTCTATCTCTATGGTTTGTTTCCTCTTGAAGTACCCCATGCAGAGACTGGCGAAAAACACTTTCGTTTGAAAGGGGTTGCCAAGCTTCCAAAAAACTACTAGTTTGCTGAAATCTCAGCAAACATTTTTTCACCAAAACTTGATGATACTTGGTGGTAACGATCAGTTCACTAAGCCCACTTGGCTGCCCAATTTTTACTCTTCTAGGTTCAAGCGTTCGTTTCCAGTAACACTTTGAAATTTTAGGTTTCACTCTGTTTTCTGTTATATAGATAGATGTCTTTGAAACTCTAAATCAAACACGGTTTGTGCTAGCTCCTTGAAACTTGACCAAATGAAGTAGTTGTAAGTTCTATCTCTATGGTTTGTTTCCTCTTGAAGTACCCCATGCAGAGACTGGCGAAAAACACTTTCGTTTGAAAGGGGTTGCCAAGCTTCCAAAAAACTACTAGTTTGCTGAAATCTCAGCAAACATTTTTTCACCAAATCTTGATGATACTTGGTGGTAATGATCAGTTCACTAATCCAACTTGGCTGCCCAATATTTATTCTTCTAGGTTTAAGCATTCGTTTTCAGTAACAGTTTGAATTTTTAGGTTTCACTCTGTTTTCTCCTACATAGATAGCTGTGTTTGGAATTCTAAATCAAACACGGTTTGTGCTAGCTCCTTGAAACTTGACCAAATGAAGTAGTTCTAAGTTCTATCTCTATGGTTTGTTTCCTCTTGAAGTACCCCATGCAGAGACTGGCGAAAAACACTTTCATTTGAAAGGGGTTGCCAAGCTTCCAAAAAACTACTAGTTTGCTGAAATCTCAGCAAACATTTTTTCACCAAATCTTGATGATACTTGGTGGTAATGATCAGTTCACTAAGCCCACTTGGCTGCCCAACTTTCACTCTTCTAGGTTCAAGCGTTCGTTTCCAGTAACAGTTTGAATTTTTAGGTTTTACGCTGTTTTCTGCTATATAGATAGATGTCTCGAAACTCTAAATCAAACACGGTTTGTGCTAGCTCCGTGAAACTTGACAAAATGAAGTAGTTCTAAGTTCTATCTCTATGGTTTCTTTCCTCTTGAAGTACCCCATGCAGAGACTGGCGAAGAACACTTTCATTTGAAAGGGGTTGCCAAGCTTCCAAAAAACTTCTCGTTTGCTGAAATCTCAGCAAACATTTTTTTCACCAAATCTTGATGATACTTGGTGGTAATGATCAGTTCACTAAGCCCACTTGGCTGCCCAATTTTCACACTTCTAGGTTCAAGCGTTCGTTTCCAGTAACACTTTGAATTTTTAGGTTTCACTCTGTTTTCTGTTATATAGATAGATGTGTTTGAAACTCTAAATCAAACACGGTTTGTGCTAGCTCCTTGAAACTTGACAAAATGTAGTAGTTCTAAGTTCTATCTCTATGGTTTGTTTCCTCTTGAAGTACCCCATGGAGAGACTGGCGAAAAACACTTTCGTTTGAAAGGGGTTGCCAAGATTCCAAAAAACTACTAGTTTGCTGAAATCTCAGCAAACATTTTTTCACCAAATCTTGATGATACTTGGTGGTAATGATCAGTTCACTAATCCCACTTGGCTGCCCAACTTTCACTCTTCTAGGTTCAAGCGTTCGTTTCCAGTAACAGTTTGAATTTTTAGGTTTCACTCTGTTTTCTGCTATATAGATAGATGTCTCGAAACTCTAAATCAAACACGGTTTGTGCTAGCTCCGTGAAACTTGACAAAATGAAGTAGTTCTAAATTCTATCTCTATGGTTTGTTTCCTCTTGAAGTACCCCATGCAGAGACTGGCGAAAAACACTTTCGTTTGAAAGGGGTTGCCAAGCTTCCAAAAAACTACTAGTTTGCTGAAATCTCAGCAAACATTTTTTCACCAAATCTTGATGATACTTGGTGGTAATGATCAGTTCACTAATCCCACTTGGCTGCCCAACTTTCACTCTTCTAGGTTCAAGCGTTCGTTTCCAGTAACAGTTTGAATTTTTAGGTTTCACTCTGATTTCTGTTATATAGATAGATGTGTTTGAAACTCTAAATCAAACACGGTTTGTGCTAGCTCCGTGAAACTTGCAAAATGAAGTAGTTCTAAGTTCTATCTCTATGGTTTGTTTCCTCTTGAAGTACCCCATGCAGAGACTGGCGAAGAACACTTTCGTTTGAAAGGGGATGCCAAGCTTCCAAAAAACTTCTCGTTTGTTGAAATCTCAGCAAACATTTTTTTCACCAAATCTTGATGATACTTGGTGGTAATGATCAGTTCAGTAAGCCCACTTGGCTGCCCAATTTTCACTCTTCTAGGTTCAAGCGTTCGTTTCCAGTAACACTTTGAATTTTTAGGTTTCACTCTGTTTTCTGCTATATAGATAGATGTGTTTGAAACTCTAAATCAAACACGGTTTGTGCTAGCTCCGTGAAACTTGACAAAATGAAGTAGTTCTAAGTTCTATCTCTATGGTTTGTTTCCTCTTGAAGTACCCCATGCAGAGACTGGCGAAAAACACTTTCGTTTGAAAGGGGTTGCCAAGCTTCCAAAAAACTACTCGTTTGCTGAAATCTCAGCAAACATTTTTTCACCAAATCTTGATGATACTTGGTGGTAATGATCAGTTCACTAAGCCCACTTGGCTGCCCAATTTTCACTCTTCTAGGTTCAAGCGTTCGTTTCCAGTAACACTTTGAAATTTTAGGTTTCACTCTGTTTTCTGCTATATAGATAGATGTGTTTGAAACTCTAAATGAAACACGGTTTGTGCTAGCTCCGTGAAACTTGACAAAATGAAGTAGTTCTAAGTTCTATCTCTATGGTTTGTTTCCTGTTGAAGTACCCCATGCAGAGACTGGCGAAGAACACTTTCGTTTGAAAGGGGTAGCCAAGCTTCCAAAAAACTTCTCGTTTGCTGAAATCTCAGCAAACATTTTTTCACCGAATCTTGATGATACTTGGTGGTAATGATCAGTTCACTAATCCCACTTGGCTGCCCAACTTCCACTCTTCTAGGTTCAAGCGTTCGTTTCCAGTAACAGTTTGAATTTTTAGGTTTCACTCTGTTTTCTGTTATATAGATAGATGTGTTTGAAAGTCTAAATCAAACACGGTTTGTGCTAGCTCCGTAAAACTTGACAAAATGAAGTAGTTCTAAGTTCTATCTCTATGGTTTGTTTCCTCTTGAAGTACCCCATGCAGAGACTGGCGAAGAGCACTTTCGTTTGAAAGGGGTTGCCAAGCTTCCAAAAAACTACTAGTTTGCTGAAATCTCAGCAAACATTTTTTCACCAAATCTTGATGATACTTGTTGGTAATTTTCAGTTCACTAAGCCCACTTGGCTGCCCAATTCTCACTCTTCTAGGTTCAAGCGTTCGTTTCCAGTAACACTTTGACTTTTTAGGTTTCACATGTTTTCTGCTATATAGATAGATGTGTTTGAAACTCTAAATCAAACAGGGTTTGTGCTAGCTCCTTGAAACTTGAGCAAATGAAGTAGTTCTAAGTTCTATCTCTATGGTTTGTTTCCTCTTGAAGTACCCCATGCAGAGACTGGCGAAACACACTTTCGTTTTAAAGGGGTTGCCAAGCTTCCAAAAAACTACTCGTTTGCTGAAATCTCAGCAAACATTTTTTCACCAAAACTTGATGATACTTGGTGGTAATGATCAGTTCACTAAGCTCACTTGGCTGCCCAATTTTTACTCTTCTAGGTTCAAGCGTTCGTTTCCAGTAACACTTTGAAATTTTAGGTTTCACTCTGTTTTCTGCTATATAGATAGATGTCTTTGAAACTCTAAATCAAACACGGTTTGTGCTAGCTCCTTGAAACTTGACAAAATGAAGTAGTTCTAAGTTCTATCTCTATGGTTTTTTTCCTCTTGAAGTACCCCATGCAGAGACTGGCGAAAAACACTATCGTTTGAAAGGGGTTGCCAAGCTTCCAAAAACTTCTAGTTTGCTGAAATCTCAGCAAACATTTTTTCACCAAATCTTGATGATACTTGGTGGTAATGATCAGTTTACTAATCCCACTTGGCTGCCCAACTTTCACTCTTCTAGGTTCAAGCGTTCGTTTCCAGTAACAGTTTGAATTTTTAGGTTTCACTCTGTTTTCTGTTATATAGATAGATGTGTTTGAAACTCTAAATCAAACACGGTTTGTGCTAGCTCCGTGAAACTTGACAAAATGAAGTAGTTCTATCTCTATGGTTTGTTTCCTCTTGAAGTACCCCATGCAGAGACTGGCGAAAAACACTTTCGTTTGAAAGGGGTTGCCAAGCTTCCAAAAAACTACTAGTTTGCTGAAGTCTCAGCAAACATTTTTTCACCAAATCTTGATGATACTTGGTGGTAAAGATCAGTTCACTAATCCCACTTGGCTGCCCAACTTTCACTCTTCTAGGTTCAAGCGTTCGTTTCCAGTAACAGTTTGAATTTTTAGGTTTCACTCTGTTTTCTGCTATATAGATAGATGTGTTTGAAACTCTAAATCAAACACGGTTTGTGCTAGCTCCGTGAAACTTGACAAAATGAAGTAGTTCTAAGTTCTATCTCTATGGTTTGTTTCCTCTTGAAGTACCCCATGCAGAGACTGGCGAAGAACACTTTCGTTTGAAAGGGGTTGCCAAGCTTCCAAAAAACTACTCGTTTGCTGAAATCTCAGCAAACATTTTTTCACCAAATCTTGATGATACTTGGTGGTAATGATCAGTTCACTAAGCCCACTTGGCTGCCCAATTTTCACTCTTCTAGGTTCAAGCGTTCGTTTCCAGTAACACTTTGAAATTTTAGGTTTCACTCTGTTTTCTGCTATATAGATAGATGTGTTTGAAACACTAAATCAAACACGGTTTGTGCTAGTTCCGTGAAACTTGACAAAATGAAGTAGTTCTAAGTTTTATCTCTATGGTTTGTTTCCTCTTGAAGTACCCCATGCAGAGACTGGCGAAGAACACTTTCGTTTGAAAGGGGTTGCCAAGCTTCCAAAAAACTACTAGTTTGCTGAAATCTCAGCAAACATTTTTTCACCAAATCTTGATGATACTTGGTGGTAATGATCAGTTCACTAAGCCCACTTGGCTGCCCAACTTTCACTCTTGTAGGTTCAAGCGTTCGTTTCCAGTAACAGTTTGAATTTTTAGGTTTCACTCTGTTTTCTGTTGTATAGATAGATGTGTTTGAAACTCTAAATCAAACACGGTTTGTGCTAGCTCCTTGAAACTTGACAAAATGAAGTAGTTCTAAGTTCTATCTCTATGGTTTCTTTCCTCTTGAAGTACCCCATGCAGAGACTGGCGAAGAACACTTTCATTTGAAAGGGGTTGCCAAGCTTCCAAAAAACTTCTCGTTTGCTGAAATCTCAGCAAACATTTTTTTCACCAAATCTTGATGATACTTGGTGGTAATGATCAGTTCACTAAGCCCACTTGGCTGCCCAATTTTCACTCTTCTAGGTTCAAGCGTTCGTTTCCAGTAACACTTTGAATTTTTAGGTTTCACTCTGTTTTCTGTTATATAGATAGATGTGTTTGAAACTCTAAATCAAACACGGTTTGTGCTAGCTCCTTGAAACTTGACAAAATGAAGTAGTTCTAAGTTCTATCTCTATGGTTTGTTTCCTCTTGAAGTACCCCATGCAGAGACTGGCGAAAAACACTTTCGTTTGAAAGGGGTTGCCAAGCTTACAAAAAACTACTAGTTTGCTGAAATCTCAGCAAACATTTTTTCACCAAATCTTGATGATACTTGGTGGTAATGATCAGTTCACTAATCCCACTTGGCTGCCCAACTTTCACTCTTCTAGGTTCAAGCGTTCGTTTCCAGTAAGAGTTTGAATTTTTAGGTTTCACTCTGTTTTCTGCTATATAGATAGATGTCTCGAAACTCTAAATCAAACACGGTTTGTGCTAGCTCCGTGAAACTTGACAAAATGAAGTAGTTCTAAATTCTATCTCTATGGTTTGTTTCCTCTTGAAGTACCCCATGCAGAGACTGGCGAAAAACACTTTCGTTTGAAAGGGGTTGCCAAGCTTCCAAAAAACTACTAGTTTGCTGAAATCTCAGCAAACATTTTTTCACCAAATCTTGATGATACTTGGTGGTAATGATCAGTTCACTAATCCCACTTGGCTGCCCATCTTTCACTCTTCTAGGTTCAAGCGTTCGTTTCCAGTAACAGTTTGAATTTTTAGGTTTCACTCTGTTTTCTGTTATATAGATAGATGTGTTTGAAACTCTAAATCAAACACGGTTTGTGCTAGCTCCGTGAAACTTGACAAAATGAAGTAGTTCTAAGTTCTATCTCTATGGTTTGTTTCCTCTTGAAGTACCCCATGCAGAGACTGGCGAAGAACACTTTCGTTTGAAAGGGGATGCCAAGCTTCCAAAAAACTTCTCGTTTGCTGAAATCTCAGCAAACATTTTTTCACCAAATCTTGATGATACTTGGTGGTAATGATCAGTTCACTAAGCCCACTTGGCTGCCCAATTTTCACTCTTCTAGGTTCAAGCGTTCGTTTCCAGTAACACTTTGAAATTTTAGGTTTCACTCTGTTTTCTGCTATATAGATAGATGTGTTTGAAACTCTAAATCAAACACGGTTTGTGCTAGCTCCGTGAAACTTGACAAAATGAAGTAGTTCTAAGTTCTATCTCTATGGTTTGTTTCCTCTTGAAGTACCCCATGCAGAGACTGGCGAAGAACACTTTCGTTTGAAAGGGGTTGCCAAGCTTCCAAAAAACTTCTCGTTTGCTGAAATCTCAGCAAACATTTTTTCACCGAATCTTGATGATACTTGGTGGTAATGATCAGTTCACTAATCCCACTTGGCTGCCCAACTTTCACTCTTCTAGGTTCAAGCGTTCGTTTCCAGTAACAGTTTGAATTTTTAGGTTTCACTCTGTTTTCTGTTATATAGATAGATGTGTTTGAAAGTCTAAATCAAACACGGTTTGTGCTAGCTCCGTAAAACTTGACAAAATGAAGTAGTTCTAAGTTCTATCTCTATGGTTTGTTTCCTCTTGAAGTACCCCATGAAGAGACTGGCGAAGAGCACTTTCGTTTGAAAGGGGTTGCCAAGCTTCCAAAAAACTACTAGTTTGCTGAAATCTCAGCAAACATTTTTTCACCAAATCCTGATGATACTTGGTGGTAATTTTCAGTTCACTAAGCCCACTTGGCTGCCCAATTCTCACTCTTCTAGGTTCAAGCGTTCGTTTCCAGTAACACTTTGACTTTTTAGGTTTCACTCTGTTTTCTGCTATATAGATAGATGTGTTTGAAACTCTAAATCAAGCAGGGTTTGTGCTAGCTCCTTGAAACTTGAGCAAATGAAGTAGTTCTAAGTTCTATCTCTATGGTTTGTTTCCTCTTGAAGTACCCCATACAGAGACTGGCGAAACACACTTTCGTTTTAAAGGGGTTGCCAAGCTTCCAAAAAACTACTCGTTTGCTGAAATCTCAGCAAACATTTTTTCACCAAAACTTGATGATACTTGGTGGTAATGATCAGTTCACTAAGCCCACTTGGCTGCCCAATTTTTACTCTTCTAGGTTCAAGCGTTCGTTTCCAGTAACACTTTGAAATTTTAGGTTTCACTCTGTTTTCTGCTATATAGATAGATGTCTTTGAAACTCTAAATCAAACATGGTTTGTGCTAGCTCCTTGAAACTTGACAAAATGAAGTAGTTCTAAGTTCTATCTCTATGGTTTTTTTCCTCTTGAAGTACCCCATGCAGAGACTGGCGAAAAACACTATCGTTTGAAAGGGGTTGCCAAGCTTCCAAAAAACTTCTAGTTTGCTGAAATCTCAGCAAACATTTTTTCACCAAATCTTGATGATACTTGGTGGTAATGATCAGTTCACTAATCCCACTTGGCTGCCCAACTTTCACTCTTCTAGGTTCAAGCGTTCGTTTCCAGTAACAGTTTGAATTTTTAGGTTTCACTCTGTTTTCTGTTATATAGATAGATGTGTTTGAAACTCTAAATCAAACACGGTTTGTGCTAGCTCCGTGAAACTTGACAAAATGAAGTAGTTCTATCTCTATGGTTTGTTTCCTCTTGAAGTACCCCATGCAGAGACTGGCGAAAAACACTTTCGTTTGAAAGGGGTTGCCAAGCTTCCAAAAAACTACTAGTTTGCTGAAGTCTCAGCAAACATTTTTTCACCAAATCTTGATGATACATGGTGGTAAAGATCAGTTCACTAATCCCACTTGGCTGCCCAACTTTCACTCTTCTAGGTTCAAGCGTTCGTTTCCAGTAACAGTTTGAATTTTTAGGTTTCACTCTGTTTTCTGCTATATAGATAGATGTTTTTGAAACTCTAAATCAAACACGGTTTGTGCTAGCTCCGTGAAACTTGACAAAATGAAGTAGTTCTAAGTTCTATCTCTATGGTTTGTTTCCTCTTGAAGTACCCCATGCAGAGACTGGCGAAGAACACTTTCGTTTGAAAGGGGTTGCCAAGCTTCCAAAAAACTACTCGTTTGCTGAAATCTCAGCAAACATTTTTTCACCAAATCTTGATGATACTTGGTGGTAATGATCAGTTCACTAAGCCCACTTGGCTGCCCAATTTTCACTCTTCTAGGTTCAAGCGTTCGTTTCCAGTAACACTTTGAAATTTTAGGTTTCACTCTGTTTTCTGCTTTATAGATAGATGTGTTTGAAACTCTAAATCAAACACGGTTTGTGCTAGTTCCGTGAAACTTGACAAAATGAAGTAGTTCTAAGTTTTATCTCTATGGTTTGTTTCCTCTTGAAGTACCCCATGCAGAGACTGGCGAAGAACACTTTCGTTTGAAAGGGGTTGCCAAGCTTCCAAAAAACTACTCGTTTGCTGAAATCTCAGCAAACATTTTTTCACCAAATCTTGATGATACTTGGTGGTAATGATCAGTTCACTAAGCCCACTTGGCTGCCCAATTTTCACTCTTCTAGGTTCAAGCGTTCGTTTCCAGTAACAGTTTGAAATTTTAGGTTTCACTCTGTTTTCTGCTATATAGATAGATGTGTTTGAAACTCTAAATCAAACACGGTTTGTGCTAGCTCCGTGAAACTTGACAAAATGAAGTAGTTCTAAGTTCTATCTCTATGGTTTGTTTCCTCTTGAAGTACCCCATGCAGAGACTGGCGAAAAACACTTTCATTTGAAAGGGGTTGCCAAGCTTCCAAAAAACTACTAGTTTGCTGAAATCTCAGCAAACCTTTTTTCACCAAATCTTGATGATACTTGGTGGTAATGATCAGTTCACTAAGCCCACTTGGCTGCCCAACTTTCACTCTTGTAGGTTCAAGCGTTCGTTTCCAGTAACAGTTTGAATTTTTAGGTTTCACTCTGTTTTCTGTTGTATAGATAGATGTGTTTGAAACTCTAAATCAAACACGGTTTGTGCTAGCTCCTTGAAACTTGACAAAATGAAGTAGTTCTAAGTTCTATCTCTATGGTTTGTTTCCTCTTGAAGTACCCCATGCAGAGACTGGCGAAAAACACTTTCGTTTGAAAGGGGTTGCCAAGCTTCCAAAAAACTACTAGTTTGCTGAAATCTCAGCAAACATTTTTTCACCAAATCTTGATGATACTTGGTGGTAATGATCAGTTCACTAAGCCCACTTGGCTGCCCAATTTTCACTCTTCTAGGTTCAAGCGTTCGTTTCCAGTAACAGTTTGAATTTTTAGGTTTCACTCTGTTTTCTGCTATATAGATAGATGTGTTTGAAACTCTAAATCAAACACGGTTTGTGCTAGCTCCGTGAAACTTGACAAAATGAAGTAGTTCTAAGTTCTATCTCTATGGTTTGTTTCCTCTTGAAGTACCCCATGCAGAGACTGGCGAAGAACACTTTCGTTTGAAAGGGGTTGCCAAGCTTCCAAAAAACTTCTCGTTTGCTGAAATCTCAGCAAACATTTTTTCACCAAATCTTGATGATACTTGGTGGTAATGATCAGTTCACTAATCCCACTTGGCTGCCCAACTTTCACTCTTCTAGGTTCAAGCGTTCGTTTCCAGTAACAGTTTGAATTTTTAGGTTTCACTCTGTTTTCTGTTATATAGATAGATGTGTTTGAAACTCTAAATCAAACACGGTTTGTGCTAGCTCCGTAAAACTTGACAAAATGAAGTAGTTCTAAGTTCTATCTCTATGGTTTGTTTCCTCTTGAAGTACCCCATGCAGAGATTGGCGAAGAGCACTTTCGTTTGAAAGGGGTTGCCAAGCTTCCAAAAAACTACTAGTTTGCTGAAATCTCAGCAAATATTTTTTCACCAAATCTTGATGATACTTGGTGGTAATTTTCAGTTCACTAAGCCCACTTGGCTGCCCAATTTTCACTCTTCTAGGTTCTAGCGTTCGTTTCCAGTAACACTTTGACTTTTTAGGTTTCACTCTGTTTTCTGCTACATAGATAGATGTGTTTGAAACTCTAAATCAAACACGGTTTGTGCTAGCTCCTTGAAACTTGACAAAATGAAGTAGTTCTAAGTTCTATCTCTATGGTTTGTTTCCTCTTGAAGTACCCCATGCAGAGACTGGCGAAGAACACTTTCGTTTGAAAGGGGTTGCCAAGCTTCCAAAAAACTTCTCGTTTGCTGAAATCTCAGCAAACATTTTTTTCACCAAATCTTGATGATACTTGGTGGTAATGATCAGTTCACTAAGCCCACTTGGCTGCCCAATTTTCACTCTTCTAGGTTCAAGCGTTCGTTTCCAGTAACACTTTGAATTTTTAGGTTTCACTCTGTTTTCTGCTATATAGATAGATGTGTTTGAAACTCTAAATCAAACACGGTTTGTGCTAGCTCCTTGAAACTTGACAAAATGAAGTAGTTCTAAGTTCTATCTCTATGGTTTGTTTCCTCTTGAAGTACCCCATGCAGAGACTGGCGAAAAACACTTTCGTTTGAAAGGGGTTGCCAAGCTTCCAAAAACTACTAGTTTGCTGAAATCTCAGCAAACATTTTTTCACCAAATCTTGATGATACTTGGTGGTAATGATCAGTTCACTAATCTCACTTGGCTGCCCAACTTTCACTCTTCTAGGTTCAAGCGTTCGTTTCCAGTAACAGTTTGAATTTTTAGGTTTCACTCTGTTTTCTGTTATATAGATAGATGTGTTTGAAACTGTAAATCAAACACGGTTTGTGCTAGCTCCGTGAAACTTGACAAAATGAAGTAGTTCTAAGTTCTATCTCTATGGTTTGTTTCCTCTTGAAGTACCCCATGCAGAGACTGGCGAAGAACACTTTCGTTTGAAAGGGGTTGCCAAGCTTCCAAAAAACTACTAGTTTGCTGAAATCTCAGCAAATATTTTTTCACCAAATCTTGATGATACTTGGTGGTAATGATCCGTTCACTAAGCCCACTTGGCTGCCCAATTTTCACTCTTCTAGGTTCAAGCGTTCGTTTCCAGTAACACTTTGAATTTTTAGGTTTCACTCTGTTTTCTGCTATATAGATAGATGTGTTTGAAACTCTAAATCAAACACGGTTTGTGCTAGCTCCTTGAGACTTGAGCAAATGAAGTAGTTGTAAGTTCTATCTCTATGGTTTGTTTCCTCTTGAAGTACCCCATGGAGAGACTGGCGAAAAACACTTTCGTTTTAAAGGGTTGCCAAGCTTCCAAAAAACTACTAGTTTGCTGAAATCTCAGCAAACATTTTTTCACCAAAACTTGATGATACTTGGTGGTAATGATCAGTTCACTAAGCCCACTTGGCTGCCCAATTTTTACTCTTCTAGTTCAAGCGTTCGTTTCCAGTAACTCTTTGAAATTTTAGGTTTCACTCTGTTTTCTGCTATATAGATAGATGTCTTTGAAACTCTAAATCAAACACGGTTTGTGCTAGCTCCTTGAAACGTGACAAAATGAAGTAGTTGTTAGTTCTATCTCTATGGTTTTTTTCCTCTTGAAGTACCCCATGCAGAGACTGGCGAAAAACACTTTCGTTTGAAAGGGGTTGCCAAGCTTCCAAAAAACTACTCGTTTGCTGAAATCTCAGCAAACATTTTTTCACCAAATCTTGATGATACTTGGTGGTAATGATCAGTTCACTAATCCCACTTGGCTGCCCCAATTTTTTCTTCTAGGTTGAAGCTTTCGTTTCCAGTGACTGTTTGAATTTTTGGTTTTACTCTGTTTTCTCCTACATAGATAGCTGTGTTTGGAATTTTAAATCAAACACGGTTTGTGCTAGCTCCTTGAAACTTGACCAAATGAAGTAGTTCTAAGTTCTATCTCTATGGTTTGTTTCCTCTTGAAGTACCCCATTCAGAGACTGGCGAAGAACACTTTCGTTTGAAAGGGGTTGCCAAGCTTCCAAAAAACTACTCGTTTGCTGAAATCTCAGCAAACATTCTTTCACCAAATCTTGATGATACTAGGTGGTAATGATCAGTTCACTAAGCCCACTTGGCTGCCCAATTTTTACTCTTCTAGGTTCAAGCGTTCGTTTCCAGTAACAGTTTGAATTTTTAGGTTTCACTCTGTTTTCTGTTATATAGATAGATGTGTTTGAAACTCTAAATCAAACACGGTTTGTGCTAGCTCCTTGAAACTTGACAAAATGAAGTAGTTCTAAGTTCTATCTCTATGGTTTGTTTCCTCTTGAAGTACCCCATGCAGAGACTGGCGAAAAACACTTTCGTTTGAAAGGGGTTGCCAAGCTTCCAAAACACTACTAGTTTGCTGAAATCTCAGCAAACATTTTTTCACCAAATCTTGATGATACTTGGTGGTAATGATCAGTTCACTAAGCCCACTTGGCTGCCCAACTTTCACTCTTCTAGGTTCAAGCGTTTGTTTCCAGTAACAGTTTGAATTTTTAGGTTTCACTCTGTTTTCTGTTATATAGATAGATGTGTTTGAAACGCTAAATCAAACACGGTTTGTGCTAGCTCCGTAAAACTTGACAAAATGAAGTAGTTCTAAGTTCTATCTCTATGGTTTGTTTCCTCTTGAAGTACCCCATGCAGAGACTGGCGAAGAACACTTTCGTTTGAAAGGGGTTGCCAAGCTTCCAAAAAACTACTCGTTTGCTGAAATCTCAGCAAACATTTTTTCACCAAATCTTGATGATACTTGGTGGTAATGATCAGTTCTAAGCCCACTTGGCTGCCCAATTTTTACTCTTCTAGGTTCAAGCGTTCGTTTCCAGTAACAGTTTGAATTTTTAGGTTTCACTCTGTTTTCTGTTATATAGATAGATGTGTTTGAAACTCTAAATCAAACACGGTTTGTGCTAGCTCCTTGAAACTTGACAAAATGAAGTAGTTCTAAGTTCTATCTCTATGGTTTGTTTCCTCTTGAAATACCCATGCAGAGACTGGCGAAAAACACTTTCGTTTGAAAGGGGTTGTCAAGCTTCCAAAAACTACTAGTTTGCTGAAATCTCAGCAAACATTTTTTCACCAAATCTTGATGATACTTGGTGGTAATGATCAGGTCACTAAGCCCACTTGGCTGCCCAATTTTCACTCTTCTAGGTTCAAGCGTTCGTTTCCAGTAACACTTTGAAATTTTAGGTTTCACTCTGTTTTCTGCTATATAGATAGATGTCTTTTGAAACTCTAAATCAAACACGGTTTGTGCTAGCTCCTTGAAACTTGAAAAAATGAAGTAGTTGTTAGTTCTATCTCAATGGTTTTTTTCCTCTTGAAGTACCCCATGCAGGGACTGGCGAAAAACACTTTCGTTGAAAGGGGTTGCCAAGCTTCCAAAAACTACTCGTTTGCTGAAATCTCAGCATACATTTTTTCACCAAATCTTGATGATACTTGGTGGTAATGATCAGTTCACTAATCTCACTTGGCTGCCCCAATTTTTTTCTTCTAGGTTGAAGCTTTCGTTTCCAGTGACTGTTTGAATTTTTAGGTTTCACTCTGTTTTCTCCTACATAGATAGCTGTGTTTGGAATTCTAAATCAAAAACGGTTTGTGCTAGCTCCTTGAAACTTGACCAAATGAAGTAGTTCTAAGTTCTATCTCTATGGTTTGTTTCCTCTTGAAGTACCCCATGCAGAGACTGGCGAAGAACACTTTCGTTTGAAAGGGGTTGCCAAGCTTCCAAAAAACTACTCGTTTGCTGAAATCTCAGCAAACATTTTTTCACCAAATCTTGATGATACTTGGTGGTAATGATCAGTTCACTAAGCCCACTTGGCTGCCCAATTTTCACTCTTCTAGGTTCAATGGTTCGTTTCCAGTAACAGTTTGAAATTTTAGGTTTCACTCTGTTTTCTGCTATATAGATAGATGTGTTTGAAACTCTAAATCAAACACGGTTTGTGCTAGCTCCTTGAAACTTGACAAATGAAGTAGTTCTAAGTTCTATCTCTATGGTTGTTTCCTCTTGAAGTACCCCATGCAGAGACTGGCGAAAAACACTTTCGTTGGAAAGGGGTTGCCAAGCTTCCAAAAAACAACTAGTTTGCTGAAATCTCAGCAAACATTTTTTCCACCAAATCTTGATGATACTTGGTGGTAATGATCAGTTCACTAAGCCACTTGGCTGCCCAACTTTCACTCTTCTAGGTTCAAGCGTTCGTTTCCAGTAACACTTTGAATTTTTAGGTTTCACTCTGTTTTCTGTTATATAGATAGATGTGTTTGAAACTCTAAATCAAACACGGTTTTTGCTAGCTCCTTGAAACTTGAAAAAATGAAGTAGTTGTTAGTTCTATCTCTATGGTTTTTTTCCTCTTGAAGTACCCCATGCAGAGACTGGCGAAAAACACTTTCGTTTGAAAGGGTTTGCCAAGCTTCCAAAAAAACTACTAGTTTGCTGAAATCTCAGCAAACATTTTTTCACCAAATCTTGATGATACTTGGTGGTAATGATCAGTTCACCTAAGCCCACTTGGCTGCCCAATTTTCACTCTTCTAGGTTCAAGCGTTCGTTTCCAGTAACACTTTGAAATTTTAGGTTTCACTCTGTTTTCTGCTATATAGATAGATGTGTTTGAAACTCTAAATCAAACACGGTTTGTGCTAGCTCCGTGAAACTTGACAAAATGAAGTAGTTCTAAGTTCTATCTCTATGGTTTGTTTCCTCTTGAAGTACCCCATGCAGAGACTGGCGAAGAACACTTTCGTTTGAAAGTGGTTGCCAAGCTTCCAAAAACTACTAGTTTGCTGAAATCTCCGCAAACATTTTTCACCAAATCTTGATGATACTTGGTGGTAATGATCAGTTCACTAAGCCCACTTGGCTGCCCAATTTTCAATCTTTTAGGTTCAAGCGTTCGTTTCCAGTAACACTTTGAATTTTTAGGTTTCACTCTGTTTTCTGCTATATAGATAGATGTGTTTGAAACTCTAAATCAAGCAGGGTTTGTGCTAGCTCCTTGAAACTTGAGCAAATGAATCAGTTCTAAGTTCTATATCTATGGTTTGTTTCCTCTTGAAGTACCCCATGCAGAGACTGGCGAAAAACACTTTCGTTTTAAAGGGGTTGCCAAGCTTCCAAAAAACTACTAGTTTGCTGAAATCTCAGCAAACATTTTTTCACCAAAACTTGATGATACTTGGTGGTAATGATCAGTTCACTAAGGCCCACTTGGCAGCCCAATTTTTACTCTTCTAGGTTCAAGCGTTCGTTTCCAGTAACACTTTGAAATTTTAGGTTTCACTCTGTTTTCTGCTATATAGATAGATGTCTTTGAAACTCTAAATCAAACACGGTTTGTGCTAGCTCCTTGAAACGTGACAAATGAAGTAGTTGTTAGTTCTATCTCTATGGTTTTTTTCCTCTTTGAAGTACCCCATGCAGAGACTGGCGAAAAACACTTTCGTTTGAAAGGGGTTGCCAAGCTTCCAAAAAACTACTCGTTTGCTGAAATCTCAGCAAACATTTTTTCACCAAATCTTGATGATACTTGTTGGTAATGATCAGTTCACTAATCCCACTTGGCTGCCCCAATTTTTTTCTTCTAGGTTGAAGCTTTCGTTTCCAGTGACTGTTTGAATTTTTAGGTTTCACTCTGTTTTCTCCTACATAGATAGCTGTGTTTGGAATTTTAAATCAAACACGGTTTGTGCTAGCTCCTTGAAACTTGACCAAATGAAGTAGTTCTAAGTTCTATCTCTATGGTTTGTTTCCTCTTGAAGTACCCCATGCAGAGACTGGCGAAGAACACTTTCGTTTGAAAGGGGTTGCCAAGCTTCCAAAAAAACTACTCGTTTGCTGAAATCTCAGCAAACATTTTTTCACCAAATCTTGATGATACTTGGTGGTAATGATCAGTTCACTAAGCCCACTTGGCTGCCCAATTTTCACTCTTCTAGGTTCAAGCGTTCGTTTCCAGTAACACTTTGAAATTTTAGGTTTCACTCTGTTTTCTGCTATATAGATAGATGTGTTTGAAACTCTAAATCAAACACGGTTTGTGCTAGCTCCGTGAAACTTGACAAAATGAAGTATTTCTAAGTTCTATCTCTATGGTTTGTTTCCTCTTGAAGTACCCCATGCAGAGACTGGCAAAAACACTTTCGTTTGAAAGGGGTTGCCAAGCTTCCAAAAAACTCCTAGTTTGCTGAAATCTCAGCAAACATTTTTTCACCAAATCTTGATGATACTTGGTGGTAATGATCAGTTCACTAAGCCCACTTGGCTGCCCAATTTTCACTCTTCTAGGTTCAAGCGTTCGTTTCCAGTAACACTTTGAATTTTTAGGTTTCACTCTGTTTTCTGTTATATAGATAGATGTGTTTGAAACTCTAACTCAAACACGGTTTGTGCTAGCTCCATGAAACTTGACAAAATGAAGTAGTTCTAAGTTCTATCTCTATGGTTTGTTTCCTCTTGAAGTACCCCATGCAGAGACTGGCGAAGAACACTTTCGTTTGAAAGGGGTTGCCAAGCTTCCAAAAAACTACTAGTTTGCTGAAATCTCCGCAAACATTTTTTAACCAAATCTTGATGATACTTGGTGGTAATGATCAGTTCACTAAGCCCACTTGGCTGCCCAATTTTCACTCTTTTAGGTTCAAGCGTTCGTTTCCAGTAACACTTTGAATTTTTAGGTTTCACTCTGTTTTCTGCTATATAGATAGATGTGTTTGAAACTCTAAATCAAACACGGTTGTGCTAGCTCCTTGAAACTTGAGCAAATGAAGTAGTTCTAAGTTCTATCTCTATGGTTTGTTTCCTCTTGAAGTACCCCATGCAGAGACTGGCGAAAAACACTTTCGTTTTAAAGGGGTTGCCAAGCTTCCAAAAAACTACTAGTTTGCTGAAATCTCAGCAAACATTTTTTCACCAAAACTTGATTATACTTGGTGGTAATGATCAGTTCACTAAGCCCACTTGGCAGCCCAATTTTTACTCTTCTAGGTTCAAGCGTTCGTTTCCAGTAACACTTTGAAATTTTAGGTTTCACTCTGTTTTCTGCTATATAGATAGATGTCTTTGAAACTCTAAATCAAACACGGTTTGTGCTAGCTCCTTGAAACGTGACAAAATGAAGTAGTTGTTAGTTCTATCTCTATGGTTTTTTTCCTCTTGAAGTACCCCATGCAGAGACTGGCGAAAAACACTTTCGTTTGAAAGGGGTTGCCAAGCTTCCAAAAAACTACTCGTTTGCTGAAATCTCAGCAAACATTTTTTCACCAAATCTTGATGATACTTGTTGGTAATGATCAGTTCACTAATCCCACTTGGCTGCCCCAATTTTTTTCTTCTAGGTTGAAGCTTTCGTTTCCAGTGACTGTTTGAATTTTTAGGTTTCACTCTGTTTTCTCCTACATAGATAGCTGTGTTTGGAATTTTAAATCAAACACGGTTTGTGCTAGCTCCTTGAAACTTGACCAAATGAAGTAGTTCTAAGTTCTATCTCTATGGTTTGTTTCCTCTTGAAGTACCCCATGCAGAGACTGGCGAAAAACACTTTCGTTTTAAAGGGGTTGCCAAGCTTCCAAAAAACTACTAGTTTGCTGAAATCTCAGCAAACATTTTTTCACCAAAACTTGATGATACTTGGTGGTACTGATCAGTTCACTAATCCCACTTGGCTGCCCAAATTTTATTCTTCTAGTTTGAAGCTTTCGTTTCCAGTAACAGTTTGAATTTTTAGGTTTAACTCTGTTTTCTCCTACATAGATAGCTGTGTTTGGAATTCTAAATCAAACACGGTTTGTGCTAGCTCCTTGAAACTTGACCAAATGAAGTAGTTCTAAGTTCTATCTCTATGGTTTGTTTCCTTTTGAAGTACCCCATGCAGAGACTGGCGAAAAACACTTTCGTTTGAAAGGGGTTGCCAAGCTTCCAAAAAACTACTAGTTTGCTGAAATCTCAGCAAACATTTTTTCACCAAATCTTGATGATACTTGGTGGTAATGATCAGTTCACTAATCCCACTTGGCTGCCCAACTTTCACTCTTCTAGGTTCAAGCGTTCGTTTCCAGTAACAGTTTGAATTTTTAGGTTTCACTCTGTTTTCTGCTATATAGATAGATGTGTTTGAAACTCTAAATCAAACACGGTTTGTGCTAGCTCCTTGAAACTTGACCAAATGAAGTTGTTCTAAGTTCTATCTCTATGGTTTGTTTCCTCTTGAAGTACCCCATGCAGAGACTGGCGAAGAACACTTTCGTTTGAAAGGGGTTGCCAAGCTTCCAAAAAACTACTCGTTTGCTGAAATCTCAGCAAACATTTTTTCACCAAATCTTGATGATACTTGGTGGTAATGATCAGTTCAGTAAGCCCACTTGGCTGCCCAATTTTCACTCTTCTAGGTTCAAGCGTTCGTTTCCAGTAACACTTTGAAATTTTAGGTTTCACTCTGTTTTCTGCTATATAGATAGATGTGTTTGAAACTCTAAATCAAACACGGTTTGTGCTAGCTCCGTGAAACTTGACAAAATGAAGTATTTCTAAGTTCTATCTCTATGGTTTGTTTCCTCTTGAAGTACCCCATGCAGAGACTGGCGAAAAACACTTTCGTTTGAAAGGGGTTGCCAAGCTTCCAAAAAACTCCTAGTTTGCTGAAATCTCAGCAAACATTTTTTCACCAAATCTTGATGATACTTGGTGGTAATGATCAGTTCACTAAGCCCACTTGGCTGCCCAATTTTCACTCTTCTAGGTTCAAGCGTTCGTTTCCAGTAACACTTTGAATTTTTAGGTTTCACTCTGTTTTCTGTTATATAGATAGATGTGTTTGAAACTCTAACTCAAACACGGTTTGTGCTAGCTCCTTGAAACTTGACAAAATGAAGTAGTTCTAAGTTCTATCTCTATGGTTTGTTTCCTCTTGAAGTACCCCATGCAGAGACTGGCGAAAAACACTTTCGTTTGAAAGGGGTTGCCAAGCTTCCAAAAAACTACTAGTTTGCTGAAATCTCAGCAAACATTTTTTCACCAAATCTTGATGATACTTGGTGGTAATGATGAGTTCACTAATCCCACTTGGCTGCCCAACTTTCACTCTTCTAGGTTCAAGCGTTCGTTTCCAGTAACACTTTGAAATTTTAGGTATCACTCTGTTTTCTGCTATATAGATAGATGTGTTTGAAACTCTAAATCAAACACGGTTTGTGCTAGCTCCGTGAAACTTGACAAAATGAAGTAGTTCTAAGTTCTATCTCTATGGTTTGTTTCCTCTTGAAGTACCCCATGCAGAGACTGGCGAAGAACACTTTCGTTTGAAAGGGGTTGCCAAGCTTCCAAAAAACTACTAGTTTGCTGAAATCTCCGCAAACATTTTTTAACCAAATCTTGATGATACTTGGTGGTAATGATCAGTTCACTAAGCCCACTTGGCTGCCCAATTTTCACTCTTTTAGGTTAAAGCGTTCGTTTCCAGTAACACTTTGAATTTTTAGGTTTCACTCTGTTTTCTGCTATATAGATAGATGTGTTTGAAACTCTAAATCAAACACGGTTTGTGGTAGCTCCTTGAAACTTGAGCAAATGAAGTAGTTCTAAGTTCTATCTCTATGGTTTGTTTCCTCTTGAAGTACCCCATGCAGAGACTGGCGAAAAACACTTTCGTTTTAAAGGGGTTGCCAAGCTTCCAAAAAACTACTAGTTTGCTGAAATCTCAGCAAACATTTTTTCACCAAAACTTGATTATACTTGGTGGTAATGATCAGTTCACTAAGCCCACTTGGCAGCCCAATTTTTACTCTTCTAGGTTCAAGCGTTCGTTTCCAGTAACACTTTGAAATTTTAGGTTTCACTCTGTTTTCTGCTATATAGATAGATGTCTTTGAAACTCTAAATCAAACACGGTTTGTGCTAGCTCCTTGAAACGTGACAAAATGAAGTAGTTGTTAGTTCTATCTTTATGGTTTTTTTCCTCTTGAAGTACCCCATGCAGAGACTGGCGAAAAACACTTTCGTTTGAAAGGGGTTGCCAAGCTTCCAAAAAACTACTCGTTTGCTGAAATCTCAGCAAACATTTTTTCACCAAATCTTGATGATACTTGTTGGTAATGATCAGTTCACTAATCCCACTTGGCTGCCCCAATTTTTTTCTTCTAGGTTGAAGCTTTCGTTTCCAGTGACTGTTTGAATTTTTAGGTTTCACTCTGTTTTCTCCTACATAGATAGCTGTGTTTGGAATTTTAAATCAAACACGGTTTGTGCTAGCTCCTTGAAACTTGACCAAATGAAGTAGTTCTAAGTTCTATCTCTATGGTTTGTTTCCTCTTGAAGTACCCCATGCAGAGACTGGCGAAGAACACTTTCGTTTGAAAGGGGTTGCCAAGCTTCCAAAAATCTACTCGTTTGCTGAAATCTCAGCAAACATTTTTTCACCAAATCTTGATGACACTTGGTGGTAATGATTAGTTCACTAAGCCCACTTGGCTGCCCAATTTTCACTCTTCTAGGTTCAAGCGTTCGTTTCCAGTAACACTTTGAAATTTTAGGTTTCATTCTGTTTTCTGCTATATAGATAGATGTGTTTGAAACTCTAAATAATACACGGTTTGTGCTAGCTCCGTGAAACTTGACAAAATGAAGTAGTTCTAAGTTCTATCTCTATGGTTTGTTTCCTCTTGAAGTACCCCATTCAGAGACTGGCGAAGAACACTTTCGTTTGAAAGGCGTTGCCAAGCTTCCAAAAAACTACTCGTTTGCTGAAATCTCAGCAAACATTCTTTCACCAAATCTTGATGATACTTGGTGGTAATGATCAGTTCGCTAAGCCCACTTGGCTGCCCAATTTTCACTCTTCTAGGTTCAAGCGTTCGTTTCCAGTAACACTTTGAATTTTTAGGTTTCACTCTGTTTTCTGTAATATAGATAGATGTGTTTGAAACTCTAACTCAAACACGGTTTGTGCTAGCTCCTTGAAACTTGACAAAATGAAGTAGTTCTAAGTTCTATCTCTATGGTTTGTTTCCTCTTGAAGTACCCCATGCAGAGACTGGGGAAAAACACTTTCGTTTGAAAGGGGTTGCCAAGCTTCCAAAAAACTACTAGTTTGCTGAAATCTCAGCAAACATTTTTTCACCAAATCTTGATGATACTTGGTGGTAATGATCAGTTCACTAAGCCCACTTGGCTGCCCAACTTTCACTCTTCTAGGTTCAAGCGTTTGTTTCCAGTAACAGTTTGAATTTTTAGGTTTCACTCTGTTTTCTGTTATATAGATAGATGTGTTTGAAACGCTAAATCAAACACGGTTTGTGCTAGCTCCGTGAAACTTGACAAAATGAAGTAGTTCTAAGTTCTATCTCTATGGTTTGTTTCCTCTAAGTACCCCATGCAGAGACTGGTGAAGAACACTTTCGTTTGAAAGGGGTTGCCAAGCTTCCAAAAAACTACTCGTTTGCTGAAATCTCAGCAAACATTTTTTCACCAAATCTTGATGATACTTTGTGGTAATGATCAGTTCACTAAGCCCACTTGGCTGCCCAATTTTCACTCTTCTAGGTTCAAGCGTTCGTTTCCAGTAACACTTTGAATTTTTAGGTTTCACTCTGTTTTCTGTTTTATAGATAGATGTGTTTGAAACTCTAAATCAAACACGGTTTGAGCTAGCTCCTTGAAACTTGACCAAATGAAGTAGTTCTAAGTTCTATCTCTATGGTTTGTTTCCTCTTGAAGTACCCCATGCAGAGACTGGCGAAAAACACTTTCGTTTGAAAGGGGTTGCCAAGCTTCCAAAAAACTACAAGTTTGCTGAAATCTCAGCAAACATTTTTTCACCAAATCTTGATGATACTTGGTGGTAATGATCAGTTCACTAAGCCCACTTGGCTGCCCAACTTTCACTCTTCTAGGTTCAAGCGTTTGTTTCCAGTAACAGTTTGAATTTTTAGGTTTCACTCTGTTTTCTGCTATATAGATAGATGTGTTTGAAACTCTAAATCAAACACGGTTTGTGCTAGCTCCTTGAAACTTGAAAAAATGAAGTAGTTGTTAGTTCTATCTCTATGGTTTTTTTCCTCTTGAAGTACCCCATGCAGAGACTGGCGAAAAAAACTTTCGTTTGAAAGGGTTTGCCAAGCTTCCAAAAAACTACTAGTTTGCTGAAATCTCAGCAAACATTTTTTCACCAAATCTTGATGATACTTGGTGGTAATGATCAGTTCACTAAGCCCACTTGGCTGCCCAATTTTCACTCTTCTAGGTTCAAGCGTTCGTTTCCAGTAACACTTTGAAATTTTAGGTTTCACTCTGTTTTCTGCTATATAGATAGATGTGTTTGAAACTCTAAATCAAACACGGTTTGTGCTAGCTCCGTGAAACTTGACAAAATGAAGTAGTTCTAAGTTCTATCTCTATGGTTTGTTTCCTCTTGAAGTACCCCATGCAGAGACTGGCGAAGAACACTTTCGTTTGAAAGGGGTTGCCAAGCTTCCAAAAAACTACTAGTTTGCTGAAATCTCCGCAAACATTTTTTAACCAAATCTTGATGATACTTGGTGGTAATGATCAGTTCACTAAGCCCACTTGGCTGCCCAATTTTCACTCTTTTAGGTTCAAGCGTTCGTTTCCAGTAACACTTTGAATTTTTAGGTTTCACTCTGTTTTCTGCTATATAGATAGATGTCTTTGAAACTCTAAATCAAACACGGTTTGTGCTAGCTCCTTGAAACGTGACAAAATGAAGTAGTTGTTAGTTCTATCTCTATGGTTTTTTTCCTCTTGAAGTACCCCATGCAGAGACTGGCGAAAAACACTTTCGTTTGAAAGGGGTTGCCAAGCTTCCAAAAAACTACTCGTTTGCTGAAATCTCAGCAAACATTTTTTCACCAAATCTTGATGATACTTGTTGGTAATGATCAGTTCACTAATCCCACTTGGCTTCCCCAATTTTTTTCTTCTAGGTTGAAGCTTTCGTTTCCAGTGACTGTTTGAATTTTTAGGTTTCACTCTGTTTTCTCCTACATAGATAGCTGTGTTTGGAATTTTAAATCAAACACGGTTTGTGCTAGCTCCTTGAAACTTGACCAAATGAAGTAGTTCTAAGTTCTATCTCTATGGTTTGTTTCCTCTTGAAGTACCCCATGCAGAGACTGGCGAAGAACACTTTCGTTTGAAAGGGGTTGCCAAGCTTCCAAAAATCTACTCGTTTGCTGAAATCTCAGCAAACATTTTTTCACCAAATCTTGATGACACTTGGTGGTAATGATTAGTTCACTAAGCCAACTTGGCTGCCCAATTTTCACTCTTCTAGGTTCAAGCGTTCGTTTCCAGTAACACTTTGAAATTTTAGGTTTCATTCTGTTTTCTGCTATATAGATAGATGTGTTTGAAACTCTAAATAAAACACGGTTTGTGCTAGCTCCGTGAAACTTGACAAAATGAAGTAGTTCTAAGTTCTATCTCTATGGTTTGTTTCCTCTTGAAGTACCCCATTCAGAGACTGGCGAAGAACACTTTCGTTTGAAAGGCGTTGCCAAGCTTCAAAAAAACTACTCGTTTGCTGAAATCTCAGCAAACATTCTTTCACCAAATCTTGATGATACTTGGTGGTAATGATCAGTTCACTAAGCCCACTTGGCTGCCCAATTTTTACTCTTCTAGGTTCAAGCGTTCGTTTCCAGTAACAGTTTGAATTTTTAGGTTTCACTCTGTTTTCTGTTATATAGATAGATGTGTTTGAAACTCTAAATCAAACACGGTTTGTGCTAGCTCCTTGAAACTTGACAAAATGAAGTAGTTCTAAGTTCTATCTCTATGGTTTGTTTCCTCTTGAAGTACCCCATGCAGAGACTGGCGAAAAACACTTTCGTTTGAAAGGGGTTGCCAAGCTTCCAAAAAACTACTAGTTTGCTGAAATCTCAGCAAACATTTTTTCACCAAATCTTGATGATACTTGGTGGTAATGATCAGTTCACTAAGCCCACTTGGCTGCCCAATTTTCACTCTTCTAGGTTCAAGCGTTCGTTTCCAGTAACACTTTGAATTTTTAGGTTTCACTCTGTTTTCTGTAATAAAGATAGATGTGTTTGAAACTCTAACTCAAACACGGTTTGTGCTAGCTCCTTGAAACTTGACAAAATGAAGTAGTTCTAAGTTCTATCTCTATGGTTTGTTTCCTCTTGAAGTACCCCATGCAGAGACTGGCGAAAAACACTTTCGTTTTAAAGGGGTTGCCAAGCTTCCAAAAAACTACTAGTTTGCTGAAAATCTCAGCAAACATTTTTTCACCAAATCTTGATGATACTTGGTGGTAATGATCAGTTCACTAAGCCCACTTGGCTGCCCAACTTTCACTCTTCTAGGTTCAAGCGTTTGTTTCCAGTAACAGTTTGAATTTTTAGGTTTCACTCTGTTTTCTGTTATATAGATAGATGTGTTTGAAACGCTAAATCAAACACGGTTTGTGCTAGCTCCGTGAAACTTGACAAAATGAAGTAGTTCTAAGTTCTATCTCTATGGTTTTTTTCCTCTTGAAGTACCCCATGCAGAGACTGGCGAAAAACACTTTCGTTTGAAAGGGTTTGCCAAGCTTCCAAAAAACTACTAGTTTGCTGAAATCTCAGCAAACATTTTTTCACCAAATCTTGATGATACTTGGTGGTAATGATCAGTTCACTAAGCCCACTTGGCTGCCCAATTTTCACTCTTCTAGGTTCAAGCGTTCGTTTCCAGTAACACTTTGAAATTTTAGGTTTCACTCTGTTTTCTGCTATATAGATAGATGTGTTTGAAACTCTAAATCAAACACGGTTTGTGCTAGCTCCGTGAAACTTGACAAAATGAAGTAGTTCTAAGTTCTATCTCTATGGTTTGTTTCCTCTTGAAGTACCCCATGCAGAGACTGGCGAAGAACACTTTCGTTTGAAAGGGGTTGCCAAGCTTCCAAAAAACTACTAGTTTGCTGAAATCTCCGCAAACATTTTTTAACCAAATCTTGATGATACTTGGTGGTAATGATCAGTTCACTAAGCCCACTTCGCTGCCCAATTTTCACTCTTTTAGGTTCAAGCGTTCGTTTCCAGTAACACTTTGAATTTTTAGGTTTCACTCTGTTTTCTGCTATATAGATAGATGTGTTTGAAATTCTAAATCAAACACGGTTTGTGCTAGCTCCTTGAAACTTGAGCAAATGAAGTAGTTCTAAGTTCTATCTCTATGGTTTGTTTCCTCTTGAAGTACCCCATGCAGAGACTGGCGAAAAACACTTTCGTTTTAAAGGGGTGCCAAGCTTCCAAAAAACTACTAGTTTGCTGAAATCTCAGCAAACATTTTTTCACCAAAACTTGATTATACTTGGTGGTAATGATCAGTTCACTAAGCCCACTTGGCAGCCCAATTTTTACTCTTCTAGGTTCAAGCGTTCGTTTCCAGTAACACTTTGAAATTTTAGGTTTCACTCTGTTTTCTGCTATATAGATAGATGTCTTTGAAACTCTAAATCAAACACGGTTTGTGCTAGCTCCTTGAAACGTGACAAAATGAAGTAGTTGTTAGTTCTATCTCTATGGTTTTTTTCCTCTTGAAGTACCCCATGCAGAGACTGGCGAAAAACACTTTCGTTTGAAAGGGGTTGCCAAGCTTCCAAAAAACTACTCGTTTGCTGAAATCTCAGCAAACATTTTTTCACCAAATCTTGATGATACTTGTTGGTAATGATCAGTTCACTAATCCCACTTGGCTTCCCCAATTTTTTTCTTCTAGGTTGAAGCTTTCGTTTCCAGTGACTGTTTGAATTTTTAGGTTTCACTCTGTTTTCTCCTACATAGATAGCTGTGTTTGGAATTTTAAATCAAACACGGTTTGTGCTAGCTCCTTGAAACTTGACCAAATGAAGTAGTTCTAAGTTCTATCTCTATGGTTTGTTTCCTCTTGAAGTACCCCATGCAGAGACTGGCGAAGAACACTTTCGTTTGAAAGGGGTTGCCAAGCTTCCAAAAATCTACTCGTTTGCTGAAATCTCAGCAAACATTTTTTCACCAAATCTTGATGACACTTGGTGGTAATGATTAGTTCACTAAGCCAACTTGGCTGCCCAATTTTCACTCTTCTAGGTTCAAGCGTTCGTTTCCAGTAACACTTTGAAATTTTAGGTTTCATTCTGTTTTCTGCTATATAGATAGATGTGTTTGAAACTCTAAATAAAACACGGTTTGTGCTAGCTCCGTGAAACTTGACAAAATGAAGTAGTTCTAAGTTCTATCTCTATGGTTTGTTTCCTCTTGAAGTACCCCATTCAGAGACTGGCGAAGAACACTTTCGTTTGAAAGGCGTTGCCAAGCTTCCAAAAAACTACTCGTTTGCTGAAATCTCAGCAAACATTCTTTCACCAAATCTTGATGATACTTGGTGGTAATGATCAGTTCACTAAGCCCACTTGGCTGCCCAATTTTTACTCTTCTAGGTTCAAGCGTTCGTTTCCAGTAACAGTTTGAATTTTTAGGTTTCACTCTGTTTTCTGTTATATAGATAGATGTGTTTGAAACTCTAAATCAAACACGGTTTGTGCTAGCTCCTTGAAACTTGACAAAATGAAGTAGTTCTAAGTTCTATCTCTATGGTTTGTTTCCTCTTGAAGTACCCCATGCAGAGACTGGCGAAAAACACTTTCGTTTGAAAGGGGTTGCCAAGCTTCCAAAAAACTACTAGTTTGCTGAAATCTCAGCAAACATTTTTTCACCAAATCTTGATGATACTTGGTGGTAATGATCAGTTCACTAAGCCCACTTGGCTGCCCAATTTTCACTCTTCTAGGTTCAAGCGTTCGTTTCCAGTAACACTTTGAATTTTTAGGTTTCACTCTGTTTTCTGTAATATAGATAGATGTGTTTGAAACTCTAACTCAAACACGGTTTGTGCTAGCTCCTTGAAACTTGACAAAAATGAAGTAGTTCTAAGTTCTATCTCTATGGTTTGTTTCCTCTTGAAGTACCCCATGCAGAGACTGGCGAAAAACACTTTCGTTTGAAAGGGGTTGCCAAGCTTCCAAAAAACTACTAGTTTGCTGAAATCTCAGCAAACATTTTTTCACCAAATCTTGATGATACTTGGTGGTAATGATCAGTTCACTAAGCCCACTTGGCTGCCCAACTTTCACTCTTCTAGGTTCAAGCGTTTGTTTCCAGTAACAGTTTGAATTTTTAGGTTTCACTCTGTTTTCTGTTATATAGATAGATGTGTTTGAAACGCTAAATCAAACACGGTTTGTGCTAGCTCCGTGAAACTTGACAAAATGAAGTAGTTCTAAGTTCTATCTCTATGGTTTGTTTCCTCTAAGTACCCCATGCAGAGACTGGTGAAAAACACTTTCGTTTGAAAGGGTTGCCAAGCTTCCAAAAAACTACTCGTTTGCTCAAATCTCAGCAAACATTTTTTCACCAAATCTTGATGATACTTTGTGGTAATGATCAGTTCACTAAGCCCACTTGGCTGCCCAATTTTCACTCTTCTAGGTTCAAGCGTTCGTTTCCAGTAACACTTTGAATTTTTAGGTTTCACTCTGTTTTCTGTTTTATAGATAGATGTGTTTGAAACTCTAAATCAAACACGGTTTGAGCTAGCTCCTTGAAACTTGACCAAATGAAGTAGTTCTAAGTTCTATCTCTATGGTTTGTTTTCTCTTGAAGTACCCCATGCAGAGACTGGCGAAAAACACTTTCGTTTGAAAGGGGTTGCCAAGCTTCCAAAAAACTACTAGTTTGCTGAAATCTCAGCAAACATTTTTTCACCAAATCTTGATGATACTTGGTGGTAATGATCAGTTCACTAAGCCCACTTGGCTGCCCAATTTTCACTCTTCTAGGTTCAAGCGTTCGTTTCCAGTAACACTTTGAATTTTTAGGTTTCACTCTGTTTTCTGCTATATAGATAGATGTGTTTGAAACTCTAAATCAAACACGGTTTGTGCTAGCTCCTTGAAACTTGAGCAAATGAAGTAGTTCTAAGTTCTATCTCTATGGTTTGTTTCCTCTTGAAGTACCCCATGCAGAGACTGGCGAAAAACACTTTCGTTTTAAAGGGGTTGCCAAGCTTCCAAAAAACTACTAGTTTGCTGAAATCTCAGCAAACATTTTTTCACCAAAACTTGATGATACTTGGTGGTAATGATCAGTTCACTAAGCCCACTTGGCTGCCCAATTTTTACTCTTCTAGGTTCAAGCGTTCGTTTCCAGTAACACTTTGAAATTTTAGGTTTCACTCTGTTTTCTGCTATATAGATAGATGTCTTTGAAACTCTAAATCAAACACGGTTTGTACTAGCTCCTTGAAACTTGACAAAATGAAGTAGTTGTTAGTTCTATCTCTATGGTTTTTTTCCTCTTGAAGTACCCCATGCAGAGACTGGCGAAAAACACTTTCGTTTGAAAGGGGTTGCCAAGCTTCCAAAAAACTACTCGTTTGCTGAAATCTCAGCAAACATTTTTTCACCAAATCTTGATGATACTTGGTGGTAATGATCAGTTCACTAATCCCACTTGGCTGCCCAATTTTTACTCTTCTAGGTTCAAGCGTTCGATTCCAGTAACACTTTGAAATTTTAGGTTTCACTCTGTTTTCTCCTACATAGATAGCTGTGTTTGGAATTCTAAATCAAACACGGTTTGTGCTAGCTCCTTGAAACTTGACCAAATGAAGTAGTTCTACGTTCTATCTCTATGGTTTGTTTCATCTTGAAGTACCCCATGCAGAGACTGGCGAAAAACACTCTCATTTGAAAGGGGTTGCCAAGCTTCCAAAAAACTACTAGTTTGCTGAAATCTCAGCAAACATTTTTTCACCAAATCTTGATGATACTTGGTGGTAATGATCAGTTCACTAAGCCCACTTGGCTCCCCAATTTTCACTCTTCTAGGTTCAAGCGTTCGTTTCCAGTAACACTTTGAATTTTTAGGTTTCACTCTGTTTTTTGCTATATAGATAGATGTGTTTGAAACTCTAAATCAAACACGGTTTGTGCTAGCTCCTTGAAACTTGACCAAATGAAGTAGTTCTAAGTTCTATCTCTATGGTTTGTTTCCTCTTGAAGTACCCCATGCAGAGACTGGCGAAAAACACTTTTGTTTGAAAGGGGTTGCCAAGCTTCCAAAAAACTACTAGTTTGCTGAAGTCTCAGCAAACATTTTTTCACCAAATCTTGATGATACTTGGTGGTAATGATCAGTTCACTAATCCCACTTGGCTGCCCAACTTTCACTCTTCTAGGTTCAAGCGTTCGTTTCCAGTAACAGTTTGAATTTTTAGGTTTCACTCTGTTTTCTGCTATATAGATAGATGTCTTTGAAACTCTAAATCAAACACGGTTTGTGCTTGCTCCGTGAAACTTGACAAAATGAAGTAGTTCTAAGTTCTATCTCTATGGTTTGTTTTCTCTTGAAGTACCCCATGCAGAGACTGGCGAAGAACACTTTCGTTTGAAAGGGGTTGCCAAGCTTCCAAAAAACTACTAGTTTGCTGAAATCTCAGCAAACATTTTTTCACCAAAACTTGATGATACTTGGTGGTAATGATGAGTTCACTAAGCCCACTTGGCTGCCCAATTTTTACTCTTCTAGGTTCAAGCGTTCGTTTCCAGTAACACTTTGAAATTTTAGGTTTCACTCTGTTTTCTGCTATATAGATAGATGTCTTTGAAACTCTAAATCAAACACGGTTTGTGCTAGCTCCTTGAAACTTGACAAAATGAAGTAGTTGTAAGTTCTATCTCTATGGTTTTTTTCCTCTTGAAGTACCCCATGCAGAGACTGGCGAAAAACACTTTCGTTTGAAAGGGGTTGCCAAGCTTCCAAAAAACTACTAGTTTGCTGAAATATCAGCAAACATTTTTTCACCAAATCTTGATGATACTTGGTGGTAATGATCAGTTCACTAATCCCACTTGGCTGCCCAAATTTTATTTTTCTAGGTTGAAGCTTTCGTTTCCAGTGACTGTTTGAATTTTTAGGTTTCACTCTGTTTTCTGCTATATAGATAGATGTGTTTGAAACTCTAAATCAAACACCGTTTGTGCTAGCTCCTTGAAATTTGACCAAATGAAGTAGTTCTAAGTTCTATCTCTATGGTTTGTTTCCTCTTGAAGTACCCCATGCAGAGACTGGCGAAAAACACTTCCGTTTGAAAGGGGTTGCCAAGCTTCCAAAAAACTACTAGTTTGCTGAAATCTCAGCAAACATTTTTTCACCAAATCTTGATGATACTTGGTGGTAATGATCAGTTCACTAATCCCACTTGGCTGCCCAAATTTTATTCTTCTAGGTTGAAGCTTTCGTTTCCAGTAACACATTGAATTTTTAGGTTTCACTCTGTTTTCTCCTACATAGATAGCTGTGTTTGGAATTCTAAATCAAACACGGTTTGTGCTAGCTCCTTGAAACTTGACCAAATGAAGTAGTTCTAAGTTCTATCTCTATGGTTTGTTTCCTCTGGAAGTACCCCATGCAGAGACTGGCGAAAAACACTTTCGTTGGAAAGGGGTTGCCAAGCTTCCAAAAAACTTCTCGTTTGCTGAAATCTCAGCAAACATTTTTTCACCAAATCTTGATGATACTTGGTGGTAATGATCAGTTCACTAAGCCCACTTGGCTGCCCAATTTTCACTCTTCTAGGTTCAAGCGTTCGTTTCCAGTAACACTTTGAATTTTTAGGTTTCACTCTGTTTTCTGCTATATAGATAGATGTGTTTGAAACTCTAAATCAAACACGGTTTGTGCTAGCTCCTTGAAACTTGAGCAAATGAAGTAGTTCTAAGATCTATCTCTATGGATTGTTTCCTCTTGAAGTACCCCATGCAGAGACTGGCGAAAAACACTTTCGTTTGAAAGGGGTTGCCAAGCTTCCAAAAAACTACTAGTTTGCTGAAATCTCAGCAAACATTTTTTCACCAAATCTTGATGATACTTGGTGGTAATGATCAGTTCACTAAGCCCACTTGGCTGCCCAACTTTCACTCTTCTAGGTTCAAGCGTTTGTTTCCAGTAACAGTTTGAATTTTTAGGTTTCACTCTGTTTTCTGTTATATAGATACATGTGTTTGAAACGCTAAATCAAACACGGTTTGTGCTAGCTCCGTGAAACTTGACAAAATGAAGTAGTTCTAAGTTCTATCTCTATGGTTTGTTTCCTCTAAGTACCCCATGCAGAGACTGGCGAAGAACACTTTCGTTTGAAAGGGGTTGCCAAGCTTCCAAAAAACTACTCGTTTGCTGAAATCTCAGCAAACATTTTTTCACCAAATCTTGATGATACTTTGTGGTAATGATCAGTTCACTAAGCCCACTTGGCTGCCCAATTTTCACTCTTCTAGGTTCAAGCGTTCGTTTCCAGTAACACTTTGAATTTTTAGGTTTCACTCTGTTTTCTGTTATATAGATAGATGTGTTTGAAACTCTAAATCAAACACGGTTTGTGCTAGCTCCTTGAAACTTGACCAAATGAAGTAGTTCTAAGTTCTATCTCTATGGTTTGTTTTCTCTTGAAGTACCCCATGCAGAGACTGGCGAAAAACACTTTCGTTTGAAAGGGGTTGCCAAGCTTCCAAAAAACTACTAGTTTGCTGAAATCTCAGCAAACATTTTTTCACCAAATCTTGATGATACTTGGTGGTAATGATCAGTTCACTAAGCCCACTTGGCTGCCCAATTTTCACTCTTCTAGGTTCAAGCGTTCGTTTCCAGTAACACTTTGAATTTTTAGGTTTCACTCTGTTTTCTGCTATATAGATAGATGTGTTTGAAACTCTAAATCAAACACGGTTTGTGCTAGCTCCTTGAAACTTGAGCAAATGAAGTAGTTCTAAGTTCTATCTCTATGGTTTGTTTCCTCTTGAAGTACCCCATGCAGAGACTGGCGAAAAACACTTTCGTTTTAAAGGGGTTGCCAAGCTTCCAAAAAACTACTAGTTTGCTGAAATCTCAGCAAACATTTTTTCACCAAAACTTGATGATACTTGGTGGTAATGATCAGTTCACTAATCCCACTTGGCTGCCCAAATTTTATTCTTCTAGTTTGAAGCTTTCGTTTCCAGTAACAGTTTGAATTTTTAGGTTTCACTCTGTTTTCTCCTACATAGAGAGCTGTGTTTGGAATTCTAAATCAAACACGGTTTGTGCTAGCTCCTTGAAACTTGACCAAATGAAGTAGTTCTAAGTTCTATCTCTATGGTTTGTTTCCTCTTGAAGTACCCCATGCAGAGACTGGCGAAAAACACTTTCGTTTGAAAGGGGTTGCCAAGCTTCCAAAAAACTACTAGTTTGCTGAAATCTCAGCAAACATTTTTTCACCAAATCTTGATGATACTTGGTGGTAATGATCAGTTCACTAATCCCACTTGGCTGCCCAACTTTCACTCTTCTAGGTTCAAGCGTTCGTTTCCAGTAACAGTTTGAATTTTTAGGTTTCACTCTGTTTTCTGCTATATAGATAGATGTGTTTGAAACTCTAAATCAAACACGGTTTGTGCTAGCTCCTTGAAACTTGACCAAATGAAGTTGTTCTAAGTTCTATCTCTATGGTTTGTTTCCTCTTGAAGTACCCCATGCAGAGACTGGCGAAGAACACTTTCGTTTGAAAGGGGTTGCCAAACTTCCAAAAAACTACTCGTTTGCTGAAATCTCAGCAAACGTTTTTTCACCAAATCTTGATGATACTTGGTGGTAATGATCAGTTCACTAAGCCCACTTGGCTGCCCAATTTTCACTCTTCTAGGTTCAAGCGTTCCTTTCCAGTAACACTTTGAAATTTTAGGTTTCACTCTGTTTTCTGCTATATAGATAGATGTGTTTGAAACTCTAAATCAAACACGGTTTGTGCTAGCTCCGTGAAACTTGACAAAATGAAGTATTTCTAAGTTCTATCGATATGGTTTGTTTCCTCCTGAAGTACCCCATGCAGAGACTGGCGAAAAACACTTTCGTTTGAAAGGGGTTGCCAAGCTTCCAAAAAACTCCTAGTTTGCTGAAATCTCAGCAAACATTTTTTCACCAAATCTTGATGATACTTGGTGGTAATGATCAGTTCACTAAGCCCACTTGGCTGCCCAATTTTCACTCTTCTAGGTTCAAGCGTTCGTTTAAAGTAACACTTTGAATTTTTAGGTTTCACTCTGTTTTCTGCTATATAGATAGATGTGTTTGAAACTCTAAATCAAACACGGTTTGTGCTAGCTCCTTGAAACTTGAGCAAATGAAGTAGTTCTAAGTTCTCTCTCTATGGTTTGTTTCCTCTTGAAGTACCCCATGCAGAGACTGACGAAAAACACTTTCGTTTGAAAAGGGTTGCCAAGCTTCCAAAAAACTACTCGTTTGCTGAAATCTCAGCAAACATTTTTTCACCAAATCTTGATGATACTTGGTGGTAATGATCAGTTCACTAATCCCACTTGGCTGCCCAATTTTTACTCTTCTAGGTTCAAGCGTTCGTTTCCAGTAACACTTTGAAATTTTAGGTTTCACTCTGTTTTCTCCTACATAGATAGCTGTGTTTGGAATTCTAAATCAAACACGGTTTGTGCTAGCTCCTTGAAACTTGACCAAATGAAGTAGTTCTACGTTCTATCTCTATGGTTTGTTTCCTCTTGAAGTACCCCATGCAGAGACTGGCGAAAAACACTTTCGTTTGAAAGGGGTTGTCAAGCTTCCAAAAAACTACTAGTTTGCTGAAATCTCAGCAAACATTTTTTCACCAAAACTTGATGATACTTGGTGGTAATGATCACTTCAATAATCCCACTTGGCTGCCCAAATTTTATTCTTCTAGGTTGAAGCTTTCGTTTCCAGTGACTGTTTGAATTTTTAGGTTTCACTCTGTTTTCTCCTACATAGATAGCTGTGTTTGGAATTCTAAATCAAACACGGTTTGTGCTAGCTCCTTGAAACTTGACCAAATGAAGTAGATCTAAGTTCTATCTCTATGGTTTGTTTCCTCTTGAAGTACCCCATGTAGAGACTGGCGAAAAACACTTTCGTATGAAAGGGGTTGCCAAGCTTCCAAAAAACTACTAGTTTGCTGAAATCTCAGCAAACATTTTTTCACCAAATCTTGATGATACTTGGTGGTAATGATCAGTTCACTAATCCCACTTGGCTGCCCAACTTTCACTCTTCTAATTTCAAGCGTTCGTTTCCAGTAACAGTTTGAATTTTTAGGTTTCACTCTGTTTTCTGTTATATAGATAGATGTGTTTGAAACTCTAAATCAAACACGGTTTGTGCTAGCTCCTTGAAACTTGACAAAATGAAGTAGTTTTTAGTTCTATCTCTATGGTTTTTTTCCTCTTGAGGTACCCCATGCAGAGACTGGCGAAAAACACTTTCGTTTGAAAGGGGTTGCCAAGCTTCCAAAAAACTACTAGTTTGCTGAAATCTCAGCAAACATTTTTTCACCAAATCTTGATGATACTTGGTGGTAATGATCACTTCACTAATCCCACTTGGCTGCCCAAATTTTATTCTTCTAGGTTGAAGCTTTCGTTTCCAGTGACTGTTTGAATTTTTAGGTTTCACTCTGTTTTCTCCTACATAGATAGCTGTGTTTGGAATTCTAAATCAAACACGGTTTGTTCTAGCTCCTTGAAACTTGACCAAATGAAGTAGATCTAAGTTCTATCTCCGGTTTGTTTCCTCTTGAAGTACCCCATGTAGAGACTGGCGAAAAACACTTTCGTTTGAAAGTGGTTGCCAAGCTTCCAAAAAACTACTAGTTTGCTGAAATCTCAGCAAACATTTTTTCACCAAAACTTGATGATACTTGGTGGTAATGATCAGTTCACTAAGCCCACTTGGCTGCCCAATTTTTACTCTTCTAGGTTCAAGCGTTCGTTTCCAGTAACACTTTGAAATTTCAGGTTTCACTCTGTTTTCTGCTATATAGATGGATGTCTTTGAAACTCTAAATCAAACACGGTTTGTGCTAGCTCCTTGAAACTTGAAAAAATAAAGTAGTTGTAAGTTCTATCTCTATGGTTTATTTAATCTTGAAGTACCCCATGTAGAGACTGGCGAAAAACACTTCCGTATGAAAGGGGTTGCCAAGCTTCCAAAAAACTACTAGTTTGCTGAAATCTCAGCAAACATTTTTTAACCAAATCTTGATGATACTTGGTGGTAATGATCAGTTCACTAATCCCACTTGGCTGCCCAATTTTTATTCTTCTAGGTTGAAGCATTCGTTTCCAGTAACAGTTTGAATTTTTTGGTTTCACTCTGTTTTCTCCTACATAGATAGCTGTGTTTGGAATTCTAAATCAAACACGGTTTGTGCTAGCTCCTTGAAACTTGACCAAATGAAGTAGTTCTAAGTTCTATCTCTATGGTTTGTTTCCTCTTGAAGTACCCCATGCAGAGATGGCGAAAAACACTTTCGTTTGAAAGGGGTTGCCAAGCTTCCAAAAAACTACTAGTTTGCTGAAATCTCAGCAAACATTTTTTCACCAAATCTTGATGATACTTGGTGGTAATGATCAGTTCACTAAGCCCACTTGGCTGCCCAATTTTTACTCTTCTAGGTTCAAGCGTTCGTTTCCAGTAACACTTTGAATTTTTAGGTTTCACTCTGTTTTCTGCTATATAGATAGATGTGTTTGAAACTCTAAATCAAACACGGTTTGTGCTAGCTCCTTGAAACTTGACAAAATGAAGTAGTTGTTAGTTCTATCTCTATGGTTTTTTTCCTCTTGAGGTACCCCATGCAGAGACTGGCGAAAAACACTTTCGTTTGAAAGGGGTTGCCAAGCTTCCAAAAAACTACTAGTTTGCTGAAATCTCAGCAAACATTTTTTCACCAAATCTTGATGATACTTGGTGGTAATGATCACTTCACTAATCCCACTTGGCTGCCCAAATTTTATTCTTCTAGGTTGAAGCTTTTGTTTCCAGTGACTGTTTGAATTTTTAGGTTTCACTCTGTTTTCTCCTACATAGATAGCTGTGTTTGGAATTCTAAATCAAACACGGTTTGTTCTAGCTCCTTGAAACTTGACCAAATGAAGTAGATCTAAGTTCTATCTCCGGTTTGTTTCCTCTTGAAGTACCCCATGTAGAGACTGGCGAAAAACACTTTCGTTTGAAAGTGGTTGCCAAGCTTCCAAAAAACTACTAGTTTGCTGAAATCTCAGCAAACATTTTTTCACCAAAACTTGATGATACTTGGTGGTAATGATCAGTTCACTAAGCCCACTTGGCTGCCCAATTTTTACTCTTCTAGGTTCAAGCGTTCGTTTCCAGTAACACTTTGAAATTTCAGGTTTCACTCTGTTTTCTGCTATATAGATGGATGTCTTTGAAACTCTAAATCAAACACGGTTTGTGCTAGCTCCTTGAAACTTGAAAAAATAAAGTAGTTCTAAGTTCTATCTCTATGGTTTGTTTCCTCTTGAAGTACCCCATGCAGAGACTGGTGAAGAACACTTTCGTTTGAAAGGGGTTGCCAAGCTTCCAAAAAACTTCTCGTTTGCTGAAATTTCAGCAAACATTTTTTCACCAAATCATGATGATACTTGGTGGTAATGATCAGTTCACTAAGCCCACTTGGCTGCCCAATTTTCACTCTTCTAGGTTCAAGCGTTCGTTTCCAGTAACACTTTGAATTGTTAGGTTTCACTCTGTTTTCTGCTATATAGATAGATGTCTTTGAAACTCTAAATCAAACACGGTTTGTGCTAGCTCCTTGAAACTTGACAAAATGAAGTAGTTGTTAGTTCTATCTCTATGTTTTTTTTCCTCTTGAGGTACCCCATGCAGAGACTGGCGAAAAACACTTTCGTTTGAAAGGGGTTGCCAAGCTTCCAAAAAACTACTAGTTTGCTGAAATCTCAGCAAACATTTTTTCACCAAATCTTGATGATACTTGGTGGTAATGATCACTTCACTAATCCCACTTGGCTGCCCATATTTTATTCTTCTAGGTTGAAGCTTTCGTTTCCAGTGACTGTTTGAATTTTTAGGTTTCACTCTGTTTTCTCCTACATAGATAGCTGTGTTTGGAATTCTAAATCAAACACGGTTTGTGCTAGCTCCTTGAAACTTGACCAAATGAAGTAGATCTAAGTTCTATCTCTATGGTTTGTTTCCTCTTGAAGTACCCCATGTAGAGACTGGCGAAAAACACTTTCGTTTGAAAGTGGTTGCCAAGCTTCCAAAAAACTACTAGTTTGCTGAAATCTCAGCAAACATTTTTTCACCAAATCTTGATGATAATTGGTGGTAATGATCAGTTCACTAATCCCACTTGGCTGCCCAACTTTCACTCTTCTAGGTTCAAGCGTTCGTTTCCAGTAACAGTTTGAATTTTTAGGTTTCACTCTGTTTTCTGCTATATAGATAGATGTGTTTGAAACTCTAAATCAAACAGGGTTTGTGCTAGCTCCGTGAAACTTGACCAAATGAAGTAGTTCTAAGTTCTATCTCTATGGTTTGTTTCCTCTTGAAGTACCCCATGCAGAGACTGGTGAAGAACACTTTCGTTTGAAAGATGTTGCCAAGCTTCCAAAAAACTACTAGTTTGCTGAAATCTCAGCAAACATTTTTTCACCAAAACTTGATGATACTTGGTGGTAATGATCAGTTCACTAAGCCCACTTGGCTGCCCAATTTTTACTCTTCTAGGTTCAAGCGTTCGTTTCCAGTAACACTTTGAAATTTCAGGTTTCACTCTGTTGTCTGCTATATAGATGGATGTCTTTGAAACTCTAAATCAAACACGGTTTGTGCTAGCTCCTTGAAACTTGAAATAATAAAGTAGTTGTAAGTTCTATCTCTATGGTTTGTTTAATCTTGAAGTACCCCATGTAGAGACTAGCGAAAAACACTTCCGTATGAAAGGGGTTGCCAAGCTTCCAAAAAACTACTAGTTTGCTGAAATCTCAGCAAACATTTTTTCACCAAATCTTGATGATACTTGGTGGTAATGATCAGTTCACTAATCCCACTTGGCTGCCCAATTTTTATTCTTCTAGGTTGAAGCATTCGTTTCCAGTAACAGTTTGAATTTTTTGGTTTCACTCTGTTTTCTCCTACATAGATAGCTGTGTTTGGAATTCTAAATCAAACACGGTTTGTGCTAGCTCCTTGAAACTTGACCAAATGAAGTAGTTCTAAGTTCTATCTCTATGGTTTGTTTCCTCTTGAAGTACCCCATGCAGAGATGGCGAAAAACACTTTCGTTTGAAAGGGGTTGCCAAGCTTCCAAAAAACTACTAGTTTGCTGAAATCTCAGCAAACATTTTTTCACCAAATCTTGATGATACTTGGTGGTAATGATCAGTTCACTAAGCCCACTTGGCTGCCCAATTTTTACTCTTCTAGGTTCAAGCGTTCGTTTCCAGTAACACTTTGAATTTTTAGGTTTCACTCTGTTTTCTGCTATATAGATAGATGTGTTTGAAACTCTAAATAAACACGGTTTGTGCTAGCTCCGTGAAACTTGACAAAATGAAGTAGTTCTAAGTTCTATCTCTATGGTTTGTTTCCTCTTGAAGTACCCCATGCAGAGACTGGTGAAGAACACTTTCGTTTGAAAGGGGTTGCCAAGCTTCCAAAAAACTTCTCGTTTGCTGAAATTTCAGCAAACATTTTTTCACCAAATCTTGATGATACTTGGTGGTAATGATCAGTTCACTAAGCCCACTTGGCTGCCCAATTTTCACTCTTCTAGGTTCAAGCGTTCGTTTCCAGTAACACTTTGAAATTTTAGGTTTCACTCTGTTTTCTGCTATATAGATAGATGTCTTTGAAACTCTAAATCAAACACGGTTTGTGCTAGCTCCTTGAAACTTGACAAAATGAAGTAGTTCTAAGTTCTATCTCTATGGTTTGTTTCCTCTTGAAGTACCCCATGCAGAGACTGGCGAAAAACACTTTTGTTTGAAAGGGGTTGCCAAGCTTCCAAAAACTACTAGTTTGCTGAAATCTCAGCAAACATTTTTTCACCAAATCTTGATGATACTTGGTGGTAATGATCAGTTCACTAATCGCACTTGGCTGCCCAATTTTTATTCTTCTAGGTTGAAGCATTCGTTTCCAGTAACAGTATGAATTTTTAGGTTTCACTCTGTTTTCTCCTACATAGATAGCTGTGTTTAATTCTAAATCAAACACGGTTTGTGCTAGCTCCTTGAAACTTGACCAAATGAAGTAGTTCTAAGTTCTATCTCTATGGTTTGTTTCCTCTTGAAGTACCCCATGCAGAGACTGGCGAAAAACACTTTCGTTTGAAAGGGGTTGCCAAGCTTCCAAAAAACTACTAGTTTGCTGAAATCTCAGCAAACATTTTTTCACCAAATCTTGATGATACTTGGTGGTAATGATTAGTTCACTAAGCCCACTTGGCTGCCCAATTTTCACTCTTCTAGGTTCAAGCGTTCGTTTCCAGTAACACTTTGAAATTTTAGGTTTCACTCTGTTTTCTGCTATATAGATAGATGTGTTTGAAACTCTAAATCAAACAGGGTTTGTGCTAGCTCCGTGAAACTTGACCAAATGAAGTAGTTCTAAGTTCTATCTCTATGGTTTGTTTCCTCTTGAAGTACCCCATGCAGAGACTGGCGAAAAACACTTTCATTTGAAAGGGGTTGCCAAGCTTCCAAAAAACTACTAGTTTGCTGAAATCTCAGCAAACATTTTTTCACCAAATCTTGATGATACTTGGTGGTAATGATCAGTTCACTAATCCCACTTGGCTGCCCAACTTTCACTCTTCTAGGTTCAAGCGTTCGTTTCCAGTAACAGTTTGAATTTTTAGGTTTCACTCTGTTTTCTGCTATATAGATAGATGTGTTTGAAACTCTAAATCAAACACAGTTTGTGCTAGCTCCGTGAAACTTGACAAAATGAAGTAGTTCTAAGTTCTATCTCTATGGTTTGTTTCCTCTTGAAGTACCCCATGCAGAGACTGGCGAAGAACACTTTCGTTTGAAAGGGGTTGCCAAGCTTCCAAAAAACTACTAGTTTGCTGAAATCTCAGCAAACATTTTTTCACCAAATCTTGATGATACTTGGTGGTAATGATCAGTTCACTAATCCCACTTGGCTGCCCAATTTTTATTCTTCTAGGTTGAAGCTTTCGTTTCCAGTAACAGTTTGAATTTTTAGGTTTCACTCTGTTTTCTCCTACATAGATAGCTGTGTTTGGAATTCTAAATCAAACACGGTTTGTGCTAGCTCCTTGAAACTTGACCAAATGAAGTAGTTCTAAGTTCTATCTCTATGGTTTGTTTCCTCTTGAAGTACCCCATGCAGAGACTGGCGAAAAACACTTTCGTTTGAAAGGGTTTGCCAAGCTTCCAAAAAACTACTAGTTTGCTGAAATCTCAGCACACATTTTTTCACCAAATCTTGATGATACTTGGTGGTAATGATGAGTTCACTAAGCCCACTTGGCTGCCCAATTTTCACTCTTCTAGGTTCAAGCGTTCGTTTCCAGTAACACTTTGAATTTTTAGGTTTCACTCTGTTTTCTGCTTTATAGATAGATGTGTTTGAAACTCTAAATAAAACACGGTTTGTGCTAGCTCTTGAAACTTGACCAAATGAAGTAGTTCTAAGTTCTATCTCTATGGTTTGTTTCCTCTTGAAGTACCCCATGCAGAGACTGGCGAAAAACACTTTCGTTTTAAAGGGGTTGCCAAGCTTCCAAAAAACTACTAGTTTGCTGAAATCTCAGCAAACATTTCTTCACCAAAACTTGATGATACTTGGGGGTAATGATCAGTTCACTAAGCCCACATGGCAGCGCAATTTTTACTGTTCTAGGTTCAAGCGTTCGTTTCCAGTAACACTTTGAAATTTTAGGTTTCACTCTTTTCTGCTATATAGATAGATGTCTTTGAAACTCTAAATCAAACACGGTTTGTGCTAGTTCCTTGAAACTTGACAAAATGAAGTAGTTGTTAGTTCTATCTCTATGGTTTTTTTCTTCTTGAGGTACCCCATGCAGAGACTGGCGAAAAACACTTTCGTTTGAAAGGGGTTGCCAAGCTTCCAAAAAACTACTCGTTTGCTGAAATCTCAGCAAACATTTTTTCACCAAATCTTGATGATACTTGGTGGTAATGATCAGTTCACTAAGCCCACTTGGCTGCCCAATTTTCACTCTTCTAGGTTCAAGCGTTCGTTTCCAGTAACACTTTGAATTTTTAGGTTTCACTCTGTTTTCTGCTATATAGATAGATGTGTTTGAAACTCTAAATCAAACACGGTTTGTGCTAGCTCCTTGAAACTTTAGCAAATGAAGTAGTTCTAAGTTCTATCTCTATGGTTTGTTTCCTCTTGAAGTACCCCATGCAGAGACTGCCGAAGAACACTTTCGTTTGAAAGGGGCTGCCAAGCTTCCAAAACACTACTCGTTTGCTGAAATCTCAGCAAACATTTTTTCACCAAATCTTGATGATACTTGGTGGTAATGATCAGTTCACTAAGCCCACTTGGCTGCCCAATTTTCACTCTTCTAGGTTCAAGCGTTCGTTTCCAGTAACACTTTGAAATTTTAGGTTTCACTTTGTTTTCTGCTATATAGATAGATGTGTTTGAAACTCTAAATCAAACACGGTTTGTGCTAGCTCCCTGAAACTTGACAAAATGAAGTAGTTCTAAGTTCCATCTCTATGGTTTGTTTCCTCTTGAAGTACCTCATGCAGAGACTGGCGAAAAACACTTTCGTTTGAAAGTGGTTACCAAGCTTCCAAAAAACTACTAGTTTGCTTAAATCTCAGCAATCATTTTTTCACCAAATCTTGATGATACTTGGTGGTAATGATCAGTTCACTAATCCCACTTGGCTGCCCAACTTTCACTCTTCTAGGTTCAAGCGTTCGTTTCCAGTAACAGTTTGAATTTTTAGGTATCACTCCGTTTTCTGTTATATAGATAGATGTGTTTGAAACTCTAAATCAAACACGGTTTGTGCTAGCTCCGTGAAACTTGACAAAATGAAGTAGTTCTAAGTTCTATCTCTATGGTTTGTTTCCTCTTGAAGTACCCCATGCAGAGACTGGCGAAGAACACTTTCGTTTGAAAGGGGTTGCCAAGCTTCCAAAAAACTACTAGTTTGCTGAAATCTCAGCAAACATTTTTTCACCAAATCTTGATGATACTTGGTGGTAATGATCAGTTCACTAAGCCCACTTGGCAGCGCAATTTTAACTCTTCTAGGTTCAAGCGTTCGTTTCCAGTAACACTTTGAAATTTTAGGTTTCACTCTGTTTTCTGCTATATAGATAGATGTCTTTGAAACTCTAAATCAAACACGGTTTGCGCTAGCTCCTTGAAACTTGACAAAATGAAGTAGTTGTTAGTTCTATCTCTATGGTTTTTTTCCTCTTGAGGTACCCCATGCAGAGACTGGCGAAAAACACTTTCGTTTGAAAGGGGTTGCCAAGCTTCCAAAAAACTACTAGTTTGCTGAAATCTCAGCAAACATTTTTTCACCAAATCTTGATGATACTTGGTGGTAATGATCAGTTCATTAAGCCCACTTGGCTGCCCAACTTTCACTCTTCTAGGTTCAAGCGTTCGTTTCCAGTAACAGTTTGAATTTTTAGGTTTCACTCTGTTTTCTGCTATATAGATAGATGTGTTTGAAACTCTAAATCAAACAGGGTTTGTGCTAGCTCCGTGAAACTTGACCAAATGAAGTAGTTCTAAGTTCTATCTCTATGGTTTGTTTCCTCTTGAAGTACCCCATGCAGAGACTGGCGAAAAACACTTTCGTTTGAAAGGGGTTGCCAAGCTTCCAAAAAACTACTAGTTTGCTGAAATCTCAGCAAACATTTTTTCACCAAATCTTGATGATACTTGGTGGTAATGATCAGTTCACTAATCCCACTTGGCTGCCCAACTTTCACTCTTCTACGTTCAAGCGTTCGTTTCCAGTAACAGTTTGAATTTTTAGGTTTCACTCTGTTTTCTGCTATATAGATAGATGTGTTTGAAACTCTAAATCAAACACAGTTTGTGCTAGCTCCGTGAAACTTGACAAAATGAAGTAGTTCTAAGTTCTATCTCTATGGTTTGTTTCCTCTTGAAGTACCCCATGCAGAGACTGGCGAAGAACACTTTCGTTTGAAAGGGGTTGCCAAGCTTCCAAAAAACTACTAGTTTGCTGAAATCTCAGCAAACATTTTTTCACCAAATCTTGATGATACTTGGTGGTAATGATCAGTTCACTAATCCCACTTGGCTGCCCAATTTTTATTCTTCTAGGTTGAAGCTTTCGTTTCCAGTAACAGTTTGAATTTTTAGGTTTCACTCTGTTTTCTCCTACATAGATAGCTGTGTTTGGAATTCTAAATCAAACACGGTTTGTGCTAGCTCCTTGAAACTTGACCAAATGAAGTAGTTCTAAGTTCTATCTCTATTGTTTGTTTCCTCTTGAAGTACCCCATGGAGAGACTGGCGAAAAACACTTTCGTTTGAAAGGGGTTGCCAAGCTTCCAAAAAACTACTAGTTTGCTGAAATCTCAGCACACATTTTTTCACCAAATCTTGATGATACTTGGTGGTAATGATGAGTTCACTAAGCCCACTTGGCTGCCCAATTTTCACTCTTCTAGGTTCAAGCGTTCGTTTCCAGTAACACTTTGAATTTTTAGGTTTCACTCTGTTTTCTGCTTTATAGATAGATGTGTTTGAAACTCTAAATAAAACACGGTTTGTGCTAGCTCTTGAAACTTGACCAAATGAAGTAGTTCTAAGTTCTATCTCTATGGTTTGTTTCCTCTTGAAGTACCCCATGCAGAGACTGGCGAAAAACACTTTCGTTTTAAAGGGGTTGCCAAGCTTCCAAAAAACTACTAGTTTGCTGAAATCTCAGCAAACATTTCTTCACCAAAACTTGATGATACTTGGGGGTAATGATCAGTTCACTAAGCCCACATGGCAGCGCAATTTTTACTGTTCTAGGTTCAAGCGTTCGTTTCCAGTAACACTTTGAAATTTTAGGTTTCACTCTGTTTTCTGCTATATAGATAGATGTCTTTGAAACTCTAAATCAAACACGGTTTGTGCTAGTTCCTTGAAACTTGACAAAATGAAGTAGTTGTTAGTTCTATCTCTATGGTTTTTTTCTTCTTGAGGTACCCCATGCAGAGACTGGCGAAAAACACTTTCGTTTGAAAGGTGTTGCCAAGCTTCCAAAAAACTACTCGTTTGCTGAAATCTCAGCAAACATTTTTTCACCAAATCTTGATGATACTTGGTGGTAATGATCAGTTCACTAAGCCCACTTGGCTGCCCAATTTTCACTCTTCTAGGTTCAAGCGTTCGTTTCCAGTAACACTTTGAATTTTTAGGTTTCACTCTGTTTTCTGCTATATAGATAGATGTGTTTGAAACTCTAAATCAAACACGGTTTGTGCTAGCTCCTTGAAACTTTAGCAAATGAAGTAGTTCTAAGTTCTATCTCTATGGTTTGTTTCCTCTTGAAGTACCCCATGCAGAGACTGCCGAAGAACACTTTCGTTTGAAAGGGGCTGCCAAGCTTCCAAAACACTACTCGTTTGCTGAAATCTCAGCAAACATTTTTTCACCAAATCTTGATGATACTTGGTGGTAATGATCAGTTCACTAAGCCCACTTGGCTGCCCAATTTTCACTCTTCTAGGTTCAAGCGTTCGTTTCCAGTAACACTTTGAAATTTTAGGTTTCACTTTGTTTTCTGCTATATAGATAGATGTGTTTGAAACACTAAATCAAACACGGTTTGTGCTAGCTCCCTGAAACTTGACAAAATGAAGTAGTTCTAAGTTCCATCTCTATGGTTTGTTTCCTCTTGAAGTACCTCATGCAGAGACTGGCGAAAAACACTTTCGTTTGAAAGTGGTTACCAAGCTTCCAAAAAACTACTAGTTTGCTTAAATCTCAGCAATCATTTTTTCACCAAATCTTGATGATACTTGGTGGTAATGATCAGTTCACTAATCCCACTTGGCTGCCCAACTTTCACTCTTCTAGGTTCAAGCGTTCGTTTCCAGTAACAGTTTGAATTTTTAGGTATCACTCCGTTTTCTGTTATATAGATAGATGTGTTTGAAACTCTAAATCAAACACGGTTTGTGCTAGCTCCGTGAAACTTGACAAAATGAAGTAGTTCTAAGTTCTATCTCTATGGTTTGTTTCCTCTTGAAGTACCCCATGCAGAGACTGGCGAAGAACACTTTCGTTTGAAAGGGGTTGCCAAGCTTCCAAAAAACTACTAGTTTGCTGAAATCTCAGCAAACATTTTTTCACCAAATCTTGATGATACTTGGTGGTAATGATCAGTTCACTAATCCCACTTGGCTGCCCAACTTTCACTCTTCTAGGTTCAAGCGTTCGTTTCCAGTAACAGTTTGAATTTTTAGGTTTCACTCTGTTTTCTGCTATATAGATAGATGTGTTTGAAACTCTAAATCAAACACAGTTTGTGCTAGCTCCGTGAAACTTGACAAAATGAAGTAGTTCTAAGTTCAATCTCTATGGTTTGTTTCCTCTTGAAGTACCCCATGCAGAGACTGGCGAAGAACACTTTCGTTTGAAAGGGGTTGCCAAGCTTCCAAAAAACTACTAGTTTGCTGAAATCTCAGCAAACATTTTTTCACCAAATCTTGATGATACTTGGTGGTAATGATCAGTTCACTAATCCCACTTGGCTGCCCAATTTTTATTCTTCTAGGTTGAAGCTTTCGTTTCCAGTAACAGTTTGAATTTTTAGGTTTCACTCTGTTTTCTCCTACATAGATAGCTGTGTTTGGAATTCTAAATCAAACACGGTTTGTGCTAGCTCCTTGAAACTTGACCAAATGAAGTAGTTCTAAGTTCTATCTCTATTGTTTGTTTCCTCTTGAAGTACCCCATGCAGAGACTGGCGAAAAACACTTTCGTTTGAAAGGGGTTGCCAAGCTTCCAAAAAACTACTAGTTTGCTGAAATCTCAGCACACATTTTTTCACCAAATCTTGATGATACTTGGTGGTAATGATGAGTTCACTAAGCCCATTTGGCTGCCCAATTTTCACTCTTCTAGGTTCAAGCGTTCGTTTCCAGTAACACTTTGAATTTTTAGGTTTCACTCTGTTTTCTGCTTTATAGATAGATGTGTTTGAAACTCTAAATAAAACACGGTTTGTGCTAGCTCTTGAAACTTGACCAAATGAAGTAGTTCTAAGTTCTATCTCTATGGTTTGTTTCCTCTTGAAGTACCCCATGCAGAGACTGGCGAAAAACACTTTCGTTTTAAAGGGGTTGCCAAGCTTCCAAAAAACTACTAGTTTGCTGAAATCTCAGCAAACATTTCTTCAGCAAAACTTGATGATACTTGGGGGTAATGATCAGTTCACTAAGCCCACATGGCAGCGCAATTTTTACTGTTCTAGGTTCAAGCGTTCGTTTCCAGTAACACTTTGAAATTTTAGGTTTCACTCTGTTTTCTGCTATATAGATAGATGTCTTTGAAACTCTAAATCAAACACGGTTTGTGCTAGTTCCTTGAAACTTGACAAAATGAAGTAGTTGTTAGTTCTATCTCTATGGTTTTTTTCCTCTTGAGGTACCCCATGCAGAGACTGGCGAAAAACACTTTCGTTTGAAAGGGGTTGCCAAGCTTCCAAAAAACTACTAGTTTGCTGAAATCTCAGCAAACATTTTTTCACCAAATCTTGATGATACTTGGTGGTAATGATCAGTTCACTAAGCCCACTTGGCTGCCCAATTTTCACTCTTCTAGGTTCAAGCGTTCGTTTCCAGTAACACTTTGAATTTTTAGGTTTCACTCTGTTTTCTGCTATATAGATAGATGTGTTTGAAACTCTAAATCAAACACGGTTTGTGCTAGCTCCTTGAAACTTGAGCAAATGAAGTAGTTCTAAGTTCTATCTCTATGGTTTGTTTCCTCTTGAAGTACCCCATGCAGAGACTGCCGAAGAACACTTTCGTTTGAAAGGGGCTGCCAAGCTTCCAAAACACTACTCGTTTGCTGAAATCTCAGCAAACATTTTTTCACCAAATCTTGATGATACTTGGTGGTAATGATCAGTTCACTAAGCCCACTTGGCAGCCCAATTTTCACTCTTCTAGGTTCAAGCGTTCGTTTCCAGTAACACTTTGAATTTTTAGGTTTCACTTTGTTTTCTGCTATATAGATAGATGTGTTTGAAACTCTAAATCAAACACGGTTTGTGCTAGCTCCCTGAAACTTGACAAAATGAAGTAGTTCTAAGTTCCATCTCTATGGTTTGTTTCCTCTTGAAGTACCTCATGCAGAGACTGGCGAAAAACACTTTCGTTTGAAAGTGGTTACCAAGCTTCCAAAAAACTACTAGTTTGCTTAAATCTCAGCAAACATTTTTTCACCAAATCTTGATGATACTTGGTGGTAATGATCAGTTCACTAATCCCACTTGGCTGCCCAACTTTCACTCTTCTAGGTTCAAGCGTTCGTTTCCAGTAACAGTTTGAATTTTTAGGTATCACTCCGTTTTCTGTTATATAGATAGATGTGTTTGAAACTCTAAATCAAACACGGTTTGTGCTAGCTCCGTGAAACTTGACAAAATGAAGTAGTTCTAAGTTCTATCTCTATGGTTTGTTTCCTCTTGAAGTACCCCATGCAGAGACTGGCGAAGAACACTTTCGTTTGAAAGGGGTTGCCAAGCTTCCAAAAAACTACTAGTTTGCTGAAATCTCAGCAAACATTTTTTCACCAAATCTTGATGATACTTGGTGGTAATGATCAGTTCACTAAGCCCACTTGGCTGCCCAATTTTCACTCTTCTAGGTTCAAGCGTTCGTTTCCAGTAACACTTTGAATTTTTAGGTTTCACTCTGTTTTCTGCTATATAGATAGATGTGTTTGAAACTCTAAATCAAACACGGTTTGTGCTAGCTCATTGAAACTTGAGCAAATGAAGTAGTTCTAAGTTGTATCTCTATGGTTTGTTTCCTCTTGAAGTACCACATGCAGAGACTGGCGAAAAACACTTTCGTTTGAAAGGGGTTGCCAAGCTTCCAAAAAACTACTAGTTTGCAGAAATCTCAGCAAACATTTTTTCACCAAAACTTGATGATACTTGGTGGTAATGATCAGTTCACTAAGCCCACTTGGCTGCCCAATTTTTACTCTTCTAGGTTCAAGCGTTCGTTTCCAGTAACACTTTGAAATTTTAGGTTTCATTCTGTTTTCTGCTATATAGATAGATGTCTTTGAAACTCTAAATCAAACACGGTTTTTGCTAGCTCCTTGAAACTTGACAAAATAAAGTAGTTGTTAGTTCTATCTCTATGGTTTTTTTCCTCTTGAAGTACCCCATGCAGAGACTGGCAAAAAACACTTTCGTTTGAAAGGGGGTGCCAAGCATCCAAAAAACTACTAGTTTGCTGAAATCTCAGCAAACATTTTTTCACCAAATCTTGATGATACTTGGTGGTAATGATCAGTTCACTAATCCCACTTGGCTGCCCAAATTTTATTCTTCTAGTTTGAAGCTTTCGTTTCCAGTGACTGTTTGAATTTTTAGGTTTCACTCTGTTTTCCGCTATATAGATAGATGTGTTTGAAACTCTAAATCAAACATGGTTTGTGCTAGCTCCTTGAAACTTGACCAAATGAAGTAGTTCTAAGTTCTATCTCTATGGTTTGTTTCCTCTTGAAGTACCCCATGCAGAGACTGGCGAAAAACACTTCCGTTTGAAAGGGGTTGCCAAGCTTCCAAAAAACTACTAGTTTGCTGAAATCTCAGCAAACATTTTTTCACCAAATCTTGATGATACTTGGTGGTAATGATCAGTTCACTAATCCCACGTGGCTGCCCAAAATTTATTCTTCTAGGTTGAAGCTTTCGTTTCCAGTAACAGTTTGAATTTTTAGGTTTCACTCTGTTTTCTCCTACATAGATAGATGTGTTTGGAATTCTAAATCAAACACGGTTTGTGCTAGCTCTTTGAAACTTGACCAAATGAAGTAGTTCTAAGTTCTATCTTTATGGTTTGTTTCCTCTTGAAGTACCCCATGCAGAGACTGGCGAAAAACACTTTCGTTTGAAAGGGGTTGCCAAGCTTCCAAAAAACTACTCGTTTGCTGAAATCTCAGCAAATATTTTTTCACCAAATCTTGATGATACTTGGTGGTAATGATCAGTTCACTAATCCCACTTGGCCGCCCAACTTTCACTCTTCTAGGTTCAAGCGTTCGTTTCCAGTAACACTTTGAAATTTTAGGTTTCACTCTGTTTTCTGCTACATAGATAGATGTGTTTGAAACTCTAAATCAAACACGGTTTGTGCTAGCTCCGTGAAACGTGACAAAATGAAGTAGTTCTAAGTTCTACCTCTATGGTTTGTTTCCTCTTGAAGTACCCCATGCAGAGACTGGCGAAGAACACTTTCGTTTGAAAGGGGTTGCCAAGCTTCCAAAAAACTACTCGTTTGCTGAAATCTCAGCAAACATTTTTTCACCAAATCTTGATGATACTTGGTGGTAATGATCAGTTCACTAAGCCCACTTGGCTGCCCAATTTTCACTCTTCTAGGTTCAAGCGTTCGTTTCCAGTAACACTTTGAAATTTTAGGTTTCACTCTGTTTTCTGCTATATAGATAGATGTGTTTGAAACTCTAAATCAAACACGGTTTGTGCTAGCTCCTTGAAACTTGCAAAATGAAGTAGTTCTAAGTTCTATCTCTATGGTTTGTTTCCTCTTGAAGTACCCCATGCAGAGACTGGCGAAGAACACTTTCGTTTGAAAGGGGTTGCCAAGCTTCCAAAAAACTTCTCGTTTGCTGAAATCTCAGCAAACATTTTTTCACCAAATCTTGATGATACTTGGTGGTAATGATCAGTTCACTAAGCCCACTTGGCTGCCCAACTTTCACTCTTCTAGGTTCAAGCGTTCGTTTCCAGTAACAGTTTGAATTTTTAGGTTTCACTCTGTTTTCTGTTATATAGATAGATGTGTTTGAAACTCTAAATCAAACACGGTTAGTGCTAGCTCCGTGAAACTTGACAAAATGAAGTAGTTCTATCTCTATGGTTTGTTTCCTCTTGAAGTACCCCATGCAGAGACTGGCGAAGAACACTTTCGTGTAAAAGGGGTTGCCAAGCTTTCAAAAAACTACTAGTTTGCTGAAATCTCAGCAAACATTTTTTCACCAAAACTTGATGATACTTGGTGGTAATGATCAGTTCACTAAGCCCACTTGGCTGCCCAATTTTTACTCTTATAGGTTCAAGCGTTCGTTTCCAGTAACACTTTGAAATTTTAGGTTTCACTCTGTTTTCTGCTATATAGATAGCTGTGTTTGGAATTCTAAATCAAACACGGTTTGTGCTAGCTCCTTGAAACTTGACAAAATGAAGTAGTTCTAAGTTCTATCTCTATGGTTTGTTTCCTCTTGAAGTACCCCATGCAGAGACTGGCGAAAAACACTTTCGTTTGAAAGGGGTTGCCAAGCTTCCAAAAAACTACTAGTTTGCTGAAATCTCAGCAAACATTTTTTCACCAAATCTTGATGATACTTGGTGGTAATGATCAGTTCACTAAGCCCACTTGGCTGCCCAATTTTCACTCTTCTAGGTTCAAGCGTTCGTTTCCAGTAACACTTTGAATTTTTAGGTTTCACTCTGTTTTCTGCTATATAGATAGATGTGTTTGAAACTCTAAATCAAACACGGTTTGTGCTAGCTCCTTGAAACTTGAGCAAATGAAGTAGTTCTAAGTTCTATCTCTATGGTTTGTTTCCTCTTGAAGTACCCCATGCAGAGACTGGCGAAGAACACTTTCATTTGAAAGGGGTTGCCAAGCTTCCAAAAAACTACTCGTTTGCTGAAATCTCAGCAAACCTTTTTTCACCAAATCTTGATGATACTTGGTGGTAATGATCAGTTCACTAAGCCCACTTGGCTGCCCAATTTTCACTCTTCTAGGTTCAAGCGTTCGTTTCCAGTAACACTTTGAAATTTTAGGTTTCACTTTGTTTTCTGCTATATAGATAGATGTGTTTGAAACTCTAAATCAAACACGGTTTGTGCTAGCTCCCTGAAACTTGACAAAATGAAGTAGTTCTAAGTTCCATCTCTATGGTTTGTTTCCTCTTGAAGTACCCCATGCAGAGACTGGCGAAAAACACTTTCGTTTGAAAGTGGTTACCAAGCTTCTAAAAATCTACTAGTTTGCTTAAATCTCAGCAAACATTTTTTCACCAAATCTTGATGATACTTGGTGGTAATGATCAGTTCACTAATCCCACTTGGCTGCCCAACTTTCACTCTTCTAGGTTCAAGCGTTCGTTTCCAGTAACAGTTTGAATTTTTAGGTTTCACTCTGTTTTCTGTTATATAGATAGATGTGTTTGAAACTCTAAATCAAACACGGTTTGTGCTAGCTCCGTGAAACTTGACAAAATGAAGTAGTTCTAAGTTCTATCTCTATGGTTTGTTTCCTCTTGAAGTACCCCATGCAGAGACTGGCGAAGAACACTTTCGTTTGAAAGGGGTTGCCAAGCTTCCAAAAAACTACTCGTTTGCTGAAATCTCAGCAAACATTTTTTCACCAAATCTTGATGATACTTGGTGGTAATGATCAGTTCACTAAGCCCACTTGGCTGCCCAATTTTCACTCTTCTAGGTTCAAGCGTTCGTTTCCAGTAACACTTTGAATTTTTAGGTTTCACTCTGTTTTCTGCTATATAGATAGATGTGTTTGAAACTCTAAATCAAACACGGTTTGTGCTAGCTCCTTGAAACTTGACAAAATGAAGTAGTTCTATCTCTATGGTTTGTTTCCTCTTGAAGTACCCCATGCAGAGACTGGCGAAGAACACTTTCGTTTGAAAGGGGTTGCCAAGCTTTCAAAAAACTACTAGTTTGCTGAAATCTCAGCAAACATTTTTTCACCAAAACTTGATGATACTTGGTGGTAATGATCAGTTCACTAAGCCCACTTGGCTGCCCAATTTTTACTCTTCTAGGTTCAAGCGTTCGTTTCCAGTAACACTTTGAAATTTTAGGTTTCACTCTGTTTTCTGCTATATAGATAGCTGTGTTTGGAATTCTAAATCAAACACGGTTTGTGCTAGCTCCTTGAAACTTGACCAAATGAAGTAGTTCTAAGTTCTATCTCTATGGTTTGTTTCCTCTTGAATTACCCCATGCAGAGACTGGCGAAAAACACTTTCGTTTGAAAGGGGTTGCCAAGCTTCCAAAAAACTACTAGTTTGCTGAAATCTCAGCAAACATTTTTTCACCAAATCTTGATGATACTTGGTGGTAATGATCAGTTCACTAAGCCCACTTGGCTGCCCAATTTTCACTCTTCTAGGTTCAAGCGTTCGTTTCCAGTAACACTTTGAATTTTTAGGTTTCACTCTGTTTTCTGCTATATAGATAGATGTGTTTGAAACTCTAAATCAAACACGGTTTGTGCTAGCTCCTTGAAACTTGAGCAAATGAAGTAGTTCTAAGTTCTATCTCTATGGATTGTTTAATCTTGAAGTAACCCATGCAGAGACTGGCGAAAAACACTTTTGTTTTAAAGGGGTTGCCAAGCTTCCAAAAAACTACTAGTTTGCTGAAATCTCAGCAAACATTTTTTCACCAAAACTTGATGATACTTGGTGGTAATGATCAGTTCACTAAGCCCACTTGGCAGCGCAATTTTTACTCTTCTAGGTTCAAGCGTTCGTTTCCAGTAACACTTTGAAATTTTAGGTTTCACTCTGTTTTCTGCTATATAGATAGATGTCTTTGAAACTCTAAATCAAACACGGTTTGTGCTAGCTCCTTGAAACTTGACAAAATGAAGTAGTTGTTAGTTCTATCTCTATGGTTTTTTTCCTCTTGAGGTACCCCATGCAGAGACTGGCGAAAAACACTTTCGTTTGAAAGGGGTTGCCAAGCTTAAAAAAACTACTAGTTTGCTGAAATCTCAGCAAACATTTTTTCACCAAATCTTGATGATACTTGGTGGTAATGATCACTTCACTAATCCCACTTGGCTGCCCAAATTATATTCTTCTAGGTTGAAGCTTTCGTTTCCAGTGACTGTTTGAATTTTTAGGTTTCACTCTGTTTTCTGCTATATAGATAGATGTGTTTGAAACTCTAAATCAAACACGGTTTGTGCTAGCTCCTTGAAACTTGAGCAAATGAAGTAGTTCTAAGTTCTATCTCTATGGATTGTTTCCTCTTGAAGTACCCCATGCAGAGACTGGCGAAAAACACTTTCGTTTGAAAGGGGTTGCCAAGCTTCCAAAAAACTACTAGTTTGCTGAAATCTCAGCAAACATTTTTTCACCAAAACTTGATGATACTTGGTGGTAATGATCAGTTCACTAAGTCCACTTGGCTGCCCAATTTTTACTCTTCTAGGTTCAAGCGTTCGTTTCCAGTAACACTTTGAAATTTTAAGTTTCACTCTGTTTTCTGCTATATAGATAGATGTCTTTGAAACTCTAAATCAATCACGGTTTTTGCTAGCTCCTTGAAACTTGACAAAATGAAGTAGTTGTTAGTTCTATCTCTATGGTTTTTTTCCTCTTGAAGTACCCCATGCAGAGACTGGCGAAAAACACTTTCGTTGGAAAGGGGTTGCCAAGCTTCCAAAAAACTACTAGTTTGCTGAAATCTCAGCAAACATTTTTTCACCAAATCTTGATGATACTTGGTGGTAATGATCAGTTCACTAATCCCACTTGGCTGCCCAAATTTTATTCTTCTAGGTTGAAGCTTTCGTTTCCAGTGACTATTTGAATTTTTAGGTTTCACTCTGTTTTCTGCTATATAGATAGATGTGTTTGAAACTCTAAATCAAACACGGTTTGTGCTAGCTCCCTGAAACTTGACAAAATGAAGTAGTTCTAAGTTCCATCTCTTTGGTTTGTTTCCTCTTGAAGTACCCCATGCAGAGACTGGCGAAAAACACTTTCGTTTGAAAGTGGTTACCAAGCTTCCAAAAAACTACTAGTTTGCTTAAATCTCAGCAAACATTTTTTCACCAAATCTTGATGATACTTGGTGGTAATGATCAGTTCACTAATCCCACTTGGCTGCCCAACTTTCACTCTTCTAGGTTCAAGCGTTCGTTTCCAGTAACAGTTTGAATTTTTAGGTTTCACTCTGTTTTCTGTTATATAGATAGATGTGTTTGAAACTCTAAATCAAACACGGTTTGTGCTAGCTCCGTGAAACTTGACAAAATGAAGTAGTTCTAAGTTCTATCTCTATGGTTTGTTTCCTCTTGAAGTACCCCATGCAGAGACTGGCGAAGAACACTTTCGTTTGAAAGGGGTTGCCAAGCTTCCAAAAAACTACTCGTTTGCTGAAATCTCAGCAAACATTTTTTCACCAAATCTTGATGATACTTGGTGGTAATGATCAGTTCACTAAGCCCACTTGGCTGCCCAATTTTCACTCTTCTAGGTTCAAGCGTTCGTTTCCAGTAACACTTTGAATTTTTAGGTTTCACTCTGTTTTCTGCTATATAGATAGATGTGTTTGAAACTCTAAATCAAACACGGTTTGTGCTAGCTCCTTGAAACTTGACAAAATGAAGTAGTTCTATCTCTATGGTTTGTTTCCTCTTGAAGTACCCCATGCAGAGACTGGCGAAGAACACTTTCGTTTTAAAGGGGTTGCCAAGCTTCCAAAAAAATACTAGTTTGCTGAAATCTCAGCAAACAGTTTTTCACCAAAACTTGATGATACTTGGTGGTAATGATCAGTTCACTAAGCCCACGTGGCTGCCCAACTTTAACTCTTCTAGATTCAAGCGTTCGTTTCCAGTAACAGTTTGAATTTTTAGGTTTCACTCTGTTTTCAGCTATATAGATAGATGTGTTTGAAACTCTAAATCAAACACGGTTTGTGCTAGCTCCGTGAAACTTGACAAAATGAAGTAGTTCTAAGTTCTATCTCTATGGTTTGTTTCCTCTTGAAGTACCCCATGCAGAGACTGGCGAAGAACACTTTCGTTTGAAAGGGGTTGCCAAGCTTCCAAAAAACTTCTAGTTTGCTGAAATCTCTGCAAACATTTTTTCACCAAATCTTGATGATACTTGGTGGTAATGATCAGTTCACTAATCCCACTAGGCTGCCCAATTTTTATTCTTCTAGGTTGAAGCATTCGTTTCCAGTAACAGTTTGAATTTTTAGGTTTCACTCTGTTTTCTCCTACATAGATAGCTGTGTTTGGAATTCTAAATCAAACACGGTTTGTGCTAGCTCCTTGAAACTTGACCAAATGAAGTAGTTCTAAGTTCTATCTCTATGGTTTGTTTCCTCTTGAAGTACCCCATGCAGCGACTGGCGAAAAACACTTTCGTTTGAAAGGGGTTGCCAAGCTTCCAAAAAACTACTCGTTTGCTAAAATCTCAGCAAACATTTTTTGACCAAATCTTGATGATACTTGGTGGTAATGATCAGTTCACTAATCCCACTTGGCTGCCCAAATTTTATTCTTGTAGGTTGAAGCTTTCGTTTCCAGTAACTGTTTGAATTTTTAGGTTTCACTCTGTTTTCTCCTACATAGATAGCTGTGTTTGGAATTCTAAATCAAACACGGTTTGTGCTAGCTCCTTGAAACTTGACCAAATGAAGTAGTTCTAAGTTCTATCTCTATGGTTTGTTTCCTCTTGAAGTACCCCATGCAGAGACTGGCGATGAACACTTTCGTTTGAAAGGGGTTGCCAAGCTTCCAAAAAACTACTAGTTTGCTGAAATCTCAGCAAACATTTTTTCACCAAATCTTGATGATACTTGGTGGTAATGATCAGTTCACTAATCCCACTTGGCTGCCCAAATTTCATTCTTCTAGGTTGAAGCATTCGTTTCCAGTAACAGTTTGAATTTTTAGGTTTCACTCTGTTTTCTGCTATATAGATAGATGTGTTTGAAACTCTAAATCAAACACGGTTTGTGCTAGCTCCGTGAAACTTGACAAAATGAAGTAGTTCTAAGTTCTATGTCTATGGTTTGTTTCCTCTTGAAGTACCCCATGCAGAGACTGTCGAAGAACACTTTCGTTTGAAAGGGGTTGCCAAGCTTCCAAAAAACTACTCGTTTGCTGAAATCTCAGCAAACATTTTTTTCACCAAATCTTGATGATACTTGGTGGTAATGATCAGTTCACTAAGCCCACTTGGCTGCCCAATTTTCACTCTTCTAGGTTCAAGCGTTCGTTTCCAGTAACACTTTGAATTTTTAGGTTTCACTCTGTTTTCTGCTATATAGATAGATGTGTTTGAAACTCTAAATCAAACACGGTTTGTGCTAGCTCCTTGAAACTTGACGAAATGAAGTAGTTCTATGTTCTATCTCTATGGTTTGTTTCCTCTTGAAGTACCCCATGCAGAGACTGGCGAAAAACACTTTCGTTTTAAAGGGGTTGCAAACCTTCCAAAAAACTACTAGTTTGCTGAAATCTCAGCAAACATTTTTTCACCAAAACTTGATGATACTTGGTGGTAATGATCAGTTCACTAAGCCCACTTGGCTGACCAATTTTTACACTTCCTGGTTCAAGCGTTCGTTTCCAGTAACACTTTGAAATTTCAGGTTTCACTCTGTTTTCTGCTATATAGATAGATGTCTTTGAAACTCTAAATCAAACACGGTTTGTGCTACCTCATTGAAACTTGACAAAATGAAGTAGTTGTAAGTTCTATCTCTATGGTTTGTTTCCTCTTGAAGTACCCCATGCAGAGACTGGCGAAAAACACTTTCGTTTGAAAGGGGTTGCCAAGCTTCCAACAAACTACTAGTTTGATGAAATCTCAGCAAACATTTTTTCACCAAATCCTGATGATACTTGGTGGTAATGATCAGTTCACTAATCCCACTTGGCTGCCCAAATTTTATTCTTCTAGGTTGAAGCTTTCATTTCCAGTAACTGTTTGAATTTTTAGGTTTCACTCTGTTTTCTCCTACATAGATAGCTGTGTTTGGAATTCTAAATCAAACACGGTTTGTGCTACCTCCTTGAAACTTGACCAAATGAAGTAGTTCTAAGTTCTATCTCTATGGTTTGTTTCCTCTTGAAGTACCCCATGCAGAGACTGGCGAAAAACACTTTCGTTTGAAAGGGGTTGCCAAGCTTCCAAAAAACTACTAGTTTGCTGAAATCTCAGCAAACATTTTTTCACCAAATCTTGATGATACTTGGTGGTAATGATCAGTTCAATAATCCCAATTGGCTGCCCAACTTTCACTCTTCTAGGTTCAAGCGTTCGTTTCCAGTAACACTTTGAATTTTTAGGTTTCACTCTGTTTTCTGCTATATAGATAGATGTGTTTGAAACTCTAAATCAAACACGGTTTGTGCTAGCTCCGTGAAACTTGACAAAATGAAGTAGTTCTAAGTTCTGTCACTATGGTTTGTTTCCTCTTGAAGTACCCCATGCAGAGACTGGCGAAGAACACTTTCGTTTGAAAGGGGTTGCCAAGCTTCCAAAAAACTACTCGTTTGCTGAAATCTCAGCAAACATTTTTTCACCAAATCTTGATGATACTAGGTGGTAATGATCAGTGCACTAAGCCCACTTGGCTGCCCAATTTTCACTCTTCTAGGTTCAAGCGTTCGTTTCCAGTAACAGTTTGAATTTTTAGGTTTCACTCTGTTTTCTCCAACATAGATAGCTGTGTTTGGAATTCTAAATCAAACACGGTTTGTGCTAGCTCCTTGAAACTTGACCAAATGAAGTAGTTCTAAGTTCTATCTCTATGGTTTGTTTCCTCTTGAAGTACCCCATGCAGAGACTGGCGAAGAATACTTTCGTTTGAAAGGGGTTGCCAAGCTTCCAAAAAACTACTAGTTTGCTGTAATCTCAGCAAACATTTTTTTCACCAAATCTTGATGATACTTGGTGGTAATGATCAGTTCACTAAGCCCACTTGGCTGCCCAACTTTCACTCTTCTAGGTTCAAGCGTTCGTTTCCAGTAACACTTTGAATTTTTAGGTTTCACTCTGTTTTCTGATATATAGATAGATGTGTTTGAAACTCTAAATCTAACACGGTTTGTGTAAGCTCCGTGAAACTTGACAGAATGAAGTAGTTCTAAGTTCTATCTCTATGGTTTGTTTCCTCTTGAAGTACCCCATGCAGAGACTGGCGAAGAACACTTTTGTTTGAAAGGGGTTGCCAAGCTTCCAAAAAACTACTCGTTTGCTAAAATCTCAGCAAACATTTTTTGACCAAATCTTGATGATACTTGGTGGTAATGATCAGTTCACTAATCCCACTTGGCTGCCCAAATTTTATTCTTGTAGGTTGAAGCTTTCGTTTCCAGTAACTGTTTGAATTTTTAGGTTTCACTCTGTTTTCTCCTACATAGATAGCTGTGTTTGGAATTCTAAATCAAACACGGTTTGTGCTAGCTCCTTGAAACTTGACCAAATGAAGTAGTTTTAAGTTCTATTTCTATGGTGTGTTTCCTCTTGAAGTACCCCATGCAGAGACTGGCGAAAAACACTTTCGTTTGAAAGGGGGTGCCAAGCTTCCAAAAAACTTCTAGTTTGCTGAAATCTCAGCAAACATTTTTTCACCAAATCTTGATGATACTTGGTGGTAATGATCAGTTCACTAATCCCACTTGGCTGCCCAATTTTTATTCTTCTAGGTTGAAGCATTCGTTTCCAGTAACAGTTTGAATTTTTAGGTTTCACTCTGTTTTCTCCTACATAGATAGCTGTGTTTGGAATTCTAATTCAAACACGGTTTGTGCTAGCTCCTTGAAACTTGACCAAATGAAGTAGTTCTTAGTTCTATCTCTATGGTTTGTTTACTCTTGAAGTACCCCATGCAGAGACTGGCGAAAAACACTTTCGTTTGAAAGGGGTTGCCAAGCATCCAAAAAACTACTCGTTTGCTGAAATCTCAGCAAATATTTTTTCACCAAATCTTGATGATACTAGGTGGTAATGATCAGTGCACTAAGCCCACTTGGCTGCCCAATTTTCACTCTTCTAGGTTCAAGCGTTCGTTTCCAGTAACAGTTTGAATTTTTAGGTTTCACTCTGTTTTCTCCTACATAGATAGCTGTGTTTGGAATTCTAAATCAAACACAGTTTGTGATAGCTCCTTGAAACTTGACCAAATGAAGTAGTTCTAAGTTCTATCTCTATGGTTTGTTTCCTCTTGAAGTACCCCATACAGAGACTGGCGATGAACACTTTCGTTTGAAAGGGGTTGCCAAGCTTCCAAAAAACTACTAGTTTGCTGAAATCTCAGCAAACATTTTTTCACCAAATCTTGATGATACTTGGTGGTAATGATCAGTTCACTAATCCCACTTGGCTGCCCAATTTTCATTCTTCTAGGTTGAAGCATTCGTTTCCAGTAACAGTTTGAATTTTTAGGTTTCACTCTGTTTTCTGCTATATAGATAGATGTGTTTGAAACTCTAAATCAAACACGGTTTGTGCTAGCTCCCTGAAACTTGACAAAATGAAGTAGTTCTAAGTTCTATCTCTATGGTTTGTTTCCTCTTGAAGTACCCCATGCAGAGACTGGCGAAAAACACTTTCGTTTGAAAGGGGTTGCCAAGCTTCCAAAAAACTACTAGTTTGCTGAAATCTCAGCAAACATTTTTTCACCAAAACTTGATGATACTTGGTGGTAATGATCAGTTCACTAATCCCACTTGGCTGCCCAACTTTCACTCTTCTAGGTTCAAGCGTTCGTTTCCAGTAACAGTTTGAATTTTTAGGTTTCACTCTGTTTTCTGCAATAAGATAGATGTGTTTGAAACTCTAAATCAAACACGGTTTGTGCTAGCTCCGTGAAACTTGACAAAATGAAGTAGTTCTAAGTTCTATCCCTATGGTTTGTTTCCTCTTGAAGTACCCCATGCAGAGACTGGCGAAGAACACTTTCGTTTGAAAGGGGTTGCCAAGCTTCCAAAAAACTACTAGTTTGCTGAAATCTCAGCAAACATTTTTTTCACCAAATCTTGATGATACTTGGTAGTAATGATCAGTTCACTAAGCCCACTTGGCTGCCCAATTTTCACTCTTCTAGGTTCAAGCGTTCGTTTCCAGTAACACTTTGAAATTTTAGGTTTCACTCTGTTTTCTGCTATATAGATAGATGTGTTTGAAACTCTAAATCAAACACGGTTTGTGCTAGCTCCGTGAAACTTGACAAAATGAAGTAGTTCTAAGTTCCATCTCTATGGTTTGTTTCCTCTTGAAGTACCCAATGCAGAGACTGGCAAAAAACACTTTCGTTTGAAAGGGGTAGCCAAGTTTCCAAAAAACTACTAGTTTGCTGAAATCTCAGCAAACTTTTTTTCACCAAATCTTGATGATACTTGGTGGTAATGATCAGTTCACTAAGCCCACTTGGCTGCCCAATTTTCACTCTTCTAGGTTCAAGAGTTCGTTTCCAGTAGCACTTTGAATTTTTAGGTTTCACTCTGTTTTCTGCTATATAGATAGATGTGTTTGAAACTCTAAATCAAACACGGTTTGTGCTAGCTCCTTGAAACTTGACCAAATGAAGTAGTTCTAAGTTCTATCTCTATGGTTTAATTCCTCTTGAAGTACCCCATGCAGAGACTGGCGAAAAACACTTTCGTTTGAAAGGGGTTGCCAAGCTTCCAAAAAACTTCTAGTTTGCTGAAATCTCAGCAAACATTTTTTCACCAAATCTTGATGATACTTGGTGGTAATGATCAGTTCACTAATCCCACTTGGCTGCCCAATTTTTATTCTTCTAGGTTGAAGCATTTGTTTCCAGTAACAGTTTGAATTTTTAGGTTTCACTCTGTTTTCTCCTACATAGATAGCTGTGTTTGGAATTCTAAATCAAACACGGTTTGTGCTAGCTCCTTGAAACTTGACCAAATGAAGTAGTTCTAAGTTCTATCTCTATGGTTTGTTTCCTCTTGAAGTACCCCATGCAGAGACTGGCGAAAAACACTTTCGTTTGAAAGGGGTTGCCAAGCATCCAAAAAGCTACTCGTTTGCTGAAATCTCAGCAAACATTTTTTCACCAAATCTTGATGATACTAGGTGGTAATGATCAGTGCACTAAGCCCACTTGGCTGCCCAATTTTCACTCTTCTAGGTTCAAGCGTTCGTTTCCAGTAACAGTTTGAATTTTTAGGTTTCACTCTGTTTTCTCCTACATAGATAGCTGTGTTTGGAATTCTAAATCAAACACAGTTTGTGATAGCTCCTTGAAACTTGACCAAATGAAGTAGTTCTAAGTTCTATCTCTATGGTTTGTTTCCTCTTGAAGTACCCCTTGCAGAGACTGGCGAAGAACACTTTCGTTTGAAAGGGGTTGCCAAGCTTCCAAAAAACTACTAGTTTGCTGAAATCTCAGCAAACATTTTTTCACCAAATCTTGATGATACTTGGTGGTAATGATCAGTTCACTAATCCCACTTGGCTGCCCAATTTTCATTCTTCTAGGTTGAAGCATTCGTTTCCAGTAACAGTTTGAATTTTTAGGTTTCACTCTGTTTTCTGCTATATAGATAGATGTGTTTGAAACTCTAAATCAAACACGGTTTGTGCTAGCTCCGTGAAACTTGACAAAATTAAGCAGTTCTAAGTTCTATCTCTATGGTTTGTTTCCTCTTGAAGTACCCCATGCAGAGACTGGCGAAAAACACTTTAGTTTGAAAGGGGTTGCCAAGTTTCCAAAAAACTACTAGTTTGCTGAAATCTCAGCAAACTTTTTTTTACCAAATCTTGATGATACTTGGTGGTAATGATCAGTTCACTAAGCCCACTTGGCTGCCCAATTTTCACTCTTCTAGGTTCAAGAGTTCGTTTCCAGTAGCACTTTGAATTTTTAGGTTTCACTCTGTTTTCTGCTATATAGATAGATGTGTTTGAAACTCTAAATCAAACACGGTTTGTGCTAGCTCCTTGAAACTTGACCAAATGAAGTAGTTCTAAGTTCTATCTCTATGGTTTAATTCCTCTTGAAGTACCCCATGCAGAGACTGGCGAAAAACACTTTCATTTGAAAGGGGTTGCCAAGCTTCCAAAAAAACTAATAGTTTGCTGAAATCTCAGCAAACATTTTTTCACCAAATCTTGATGATACTTGGTGGTAATGATCAGTTCAATAGTCCCACTTGGCTGCCCAATTTTTATTCTTCTAGGTTGAAGCATTCGTTTCCAGTAACAGTTTGAATTTTTAGGTTTCACTCTGTTTTCTCCTACATAGATAGATGTGTTTGGAATTCTAAATCAAACACGGTTTGTGCTAGCTCCTTGAAACTTGACCAAATGAAGTAGTTCTAAGTTCCATCTCTATGGTTTGTTTCCTCTTGAAGTACCCCATGCAGAGACTGGCGAAAAACACTTTCGTTTGAAAGGGGTTGCCAAGCTTCCAAAAAACTACTAGTTTGCTGAAATCTCAGCAAACATTTTTTCACCAAATCTTGATGATACTTGGTGGTAATGATCAGTTCACTAAGCCCACTTGGGTGCCCAATTTTCACTCTTCTAGGTTCAAGCGTTCGTTTCCAGTAACACTTTGAAATTTTAGGTTTCACTCTGTTTTCTGCTATATTGATAGATGTGTTTGAAACTCTAAATCAAACACGGTTTGTGCTAGCTCCTTGAAACTTGTCCAAATGAAGTAGTTCTATGTTCTATCTCTATGGTTTGTTTCCTCTTGAAGTACCCCATGCAGAGACTGGCGAAAAACACTTTCGTTTTAAAGGGGTTGCCAACCTTCCAAAAAACTACTAGTTTGCTGAAATCTCAGCTAACATTTTTTCACCAAAACTTGATGATACTTGGTGGTAATGATCAGTTCACTAAGCCCACTTGGCTGCCCAATTTTTACTCTTCTAGGTTCAAGCGTTCGTTTCCAGTAACACTTTGAATTTTTACTTTTCACTCTGTTTTCTGCTATATAGATAGATGTCTTTGAAACTCTAAATCAAACACGGTTTGTGCTACCTCCTTGAAACTTGACAAAATGAAGTAGTTCTAAGTTCTATCTCTATGGTTTGTTTCCTCTTGAAGTACCCCATGCAGAGACTGGCGAAAAACACTTTCGTTTGAAAGGGGTTGCCAAGCTTAAAAAAAACTACTAGTTTGCTGAAATCTCAGCAAATATTTTTTCACCAAAACTTGATGATACTTGGTGGTAATGATCAGTTCACTACTCCCACTAGGCTGCCCAACTTTCACTCTTCTAATTTCAAGCGTTCGTTTCCAGTAACAGTTTGATTTTTTAGGTTTCACTCTGTTTTCTGCAATAAGATAGATGTGTTTGAAACTCTAAATCAAACACGGTTTGTGCTAGCTCCGTGAAACTTGACAAAATGAAGTAGTTCTAAGTTCTATCCCTATGGTTTGTTTCCTCTTGAAGTACCCTATGCAGAGACTGGCGAAGAACACTTTCGTTTGAAAGGGGTTGCCAAGCTTCCAAAAAACTACTATTTTGCTGAAATCTCAGCAAACATTTTTTTCACCAAATCTTGATGATACTTGGTGGTAATGATCAATTCACTAAGCCCACTTGGCTGCCCAATTTTCACTCTTCTAGGTTCAAGCGTTCGTTTCCATAACACTTTGAAATTTTAGGTTCACTCTGTTTTCTGCTATATAGATAGATGTGTTTGAAACTCTAAATCAAACACGGTTTGTGCTAGCTCCGTGAAACTTGACAAAATGAAGTAGTTCTAAGTTCCATCTCTATGTTTTGTTTCCTCTTGAAGTACCCAATGCAGAGACTGGCGAAAAACACTTTCGTTTGAAAGGGGTTGCCAAGCTTCCAAAAAACTACTAGTTTGCTGAAATCTCAGCAAACTTTTTTTCACCAAATCTTGATGATACTTGGTGGTAATGATCAGTTCACTAAGCCCACTTGGCTGCCCAATTTTCACTCTTCTAGGTTCAAGAGTTCGTTTCCAGTAGCACTTTGAATTTTTAGGTTTCACTCTCTTTTCTGCTATATAGATAGATGTGTTTGAAACTCTAAATCAAACACGGTTTGTGCTAGCTCCTTGAAACTTGACCAAATGAAGTAGTTCTAAGTTCTATCTCTATGGTTTAATTCCTCTTGAAGTACCCCATGCAGAGACTGGCGAAAAACATTTTCATTTGAAAGGGGTTGCCAAGCTTCCAAAAAAACTAATAGTTTGCTGAAATCTCAGCAAACATTTTTTCACCAAATCTTGATGATACTTGGTGGTAATGATCAGTTCAATAATCCCACTTGGCTGCCCAATTTTTATTCTTCTAGGTTGAAGCATTCGTTTCCAGTAACAGTTTGAATTTTTAGGTTTCACTCTGTTTTCTCCTACATATATAGATGTGTTTGGAATTCTAAATCAAACACGGTTTGTGCTAGCTCCTTGAAATTTGACCAAATGAAGTAGTTCTAAGTTCCATCTCTATGGTTTGTTTTCTCTTGAAGTACCCCATGCAGAGACTGGCGAAAAACACTTTCGTTTGAAAGGGGTTGCCAAGCTTCCAAAAAACTACTAGTTTGCTGAAATCTCAGCAAACATTTTTTCACCAAATCTTGATGATACTTGGTTGTAATGATCAGTTCACTAATCCCACTTGGCTGCCCAACTTTCACTCTTCTAGGTTCAAGCGTTCGTTTCCAGTAACACTTTGAATTTTTAGGTTTCACTCTGTTTTCTCCTACATAGATAGATGTCTTTGAAACTCTAAATCAAACACGGTTTGTGCTACCTCCTTGAAACTTGACAAAATGAAGTAGTTGTAAGTTCTATCTCTATGGTTTGTTTCCTCTTGAAGTACCCCATGCAGAGACTGGCGAAAAACACTTTCGTTTGAAAGGGGTTGCCAAGCTTCCAAAAAACTACTAGTTTGCTGAAATCTCAGCAAACATTTTTTCACCAAATCTTGATGATATTGGTGGTAATGATCAGTTCACTAATCCCACTTGGCTGCCCAAATTTTATTCTTCTAGGTTGAAGCTTTCGTTTCCAGTAACTGTTTGAATTTTTAGGTTTCACTCTGTTTTCTCCTGCATAGATAGCTGTGTTTGGAATTCTAAATCAAACACGGTTTGTGCTAGCTCCTTGAAACTTGACCAAATGAAGTAGTTCTAAGTTCTATCTCTATGGTTTGTTTCCTCTTGAAGTACCCCATGCAGAGACTGGCGAAAAACACTTTCGTTTGAAAGGGGTTGCCAAGCTTCCAAAAAACTACTAGTTTGCTGAAATCTCAGCAAACATTTTTTCACCAAATCTTGATGATACTTGGTGGTAATGATCAGTTCACTAATCCCACTTGGCTGCCCAACTTTCACTCTTCTAGGTTCAACCATTCGTTTCCAGTAAGAGTTTGAATTTTTAGGTTTCACTCTGTTTTCAGCTATATAAATAGCTGTGTTTGGAATTCTAAATCAAACACGGTTTGTGCTAGCTCCGTAAAACTTGACAAAATGAAGTAGTTCTAAGTTCCATCTCTATGGTTTGTTTCCTCTTGAAGTACCCCATGCAGAGACTGGCGAAAAACACTTTCGTTTGAAAGGGGTTGCCAAGTTTCCAAAAAATTACTATTTTGCTGAAATCTCAGCAAACTTTTTTTCACCAAATCTTGATGATACTTGGTGGTAATGATCAGTTCACTAAGCCCACTTGGCTTCCCAATTTTCACTCTTCTTGGTTCAAGCGTTCGTTTCCAGTAGCACTTTGAATATTTAGGTTTCACTCTGTTTTCTGCTATATGGATAGATGTGTTTGAAACTCTAAATCAAACACGGTTTGTGCTAGCTCCTTGAAACTTGACCAAATGAAGTTGTTCAAAGTTCTATCTCTATGGTTTGTTTCCTCTTGAAGTACCCCATGCAGAGACTGGCGAAAAACACTTTCGTTTGAAAGGGGTTGCCAAGCTTCCAAAAAACTACTAGTTTGCTGAAATCTCAGCAAACATTTTTTCACCAAATCTTGATGATACTTGGTGGTAATGATCAGTTCACTAATCCCACTTGGCTGCCCAATTTTTATTCTTCTAGGTTGAAGCATTCGTTTCCAGTAACAGTTTGAATTTTTAGGTTTCACTCTGTTTTCTCCTACATAGATAGATGTGTTTGGAATTCTAAATCAAACACGGTTTGTGCTAGCTCCGTGAAACTTGACAAAATGAAGTAGTTCTAAGTTCCATCTCTATGTTTTGTTTCCTCTTGAAGTACCCAATGCAGAGACTGGCGAAAAACACTTTCGTTTGAAAGGGGTTGCCAAGTTTTTAAAAAACTACTAGTTTGCTGAAATCTCAGCAAACTTTTTTTCACCAAATCTTGATGATACTTGGTGGTAATGATCAGTTCACTAAGCCCACTTGGCTGCCCAATTTTCACTCTTCTAGGTTCAAGAGTTCGTTTCCAGTAGCACTTTGAATTTTTAGGTTTCACTCTGTTTTCTGCTATATAGATAGATGTGTTTGAAACTCTAAATCAAACACGGTTTGTGCTAGCTCCTTGAAACTTGACCAAATGAAGTAGTTCTAAGTTCTATCTCTATGGTTTAATTCCTCTTGAAGTACCCCATGCAGAGACTGGCGAAAAACACCTTCGTTTGAAAGGTGTTGCCAAGCTTCCAAAAAAACTAATAGTTTGCTGAAATGTCAGCAAATATTTTTTCACCAAATCTTGATGATACTTGGTGGTAATGATCAGTTCAATAATCCCACTTGGCTGCCCAATTTTTATTCTTCTAGGTTGAAGCATTCGTTTCCAGTAACAGTTTGAATTTTTAGGTTTCACTCTGTTTTCTCCTACATAGATAGATGTGTTTGGAATTCTAAATCAAACACGGTTTGTGCTAGCTCCTTGAAACTTGACCAAATGAAGTAGTTCTAAGTTCCATCTCTATGGTTTGTTTCCTCTTGAAGTACCCCATGCAGAGACTGGCGAAAAACACTTTCGTTTGAAAGGGGTTGCCAAGCTTCCAAAAAACTACTAGTTTGCTGAAATCTCAGCAAACATTTTTTCACCAAATCTTGATGATACTTGGTTGTAATGATCAGTTCACTAATCCCACTTGGCTGCCCAACTTTCACTCTTCTAGGTTCAAGCGTTCGTTTCCAGTAACACTTTGAATTTTTAGGTTTCACTCTGTTTTCTCCTACATAGATAGCTGTGTTTGGAATTCTAAATCAAACACGGTTTGTGCTAGCTCCTTGAAACTTGACCAAATGAAGTAGTTCTAAGTTCTATCTCTATGGTTTGTATCCTCTTGAAGTACCCCATGCAGAGACTGGCGAAAAACACTTTCGTTTGAAAGGGGTTGCCAAGTTTCCAAAAAACTACTAGTTTGCTGAAATCTCAGCAAACTTTTTCTCACCAAATCTTGATGATACTTGGTGGTAATGATCAGTTCACTAAGCCCACTTGGCTGCCCAATTTTCACTCTTCTAGGTTCAAGAGTTCGTTTCCAGTAGCACTTTGAATTTTTAGGTTTCACTCTGTTTTCTGCTATATAGATAGATGTGTTTGAAACTCTAAATCAAACACGGTTTGTGCTAGCTCCTTGAAACTTGACCAAATGAAGTAGTTCTAAGTTCTATCTCTATGGTTTAATTCCTCTTGAAGTACCCCATGCAGAGACTGGCGAAAAACACTTTCGTTTGAAAGGGGTTGCCAAGCTTCCAAAAAACTAATAGTTTGCTGAAATCTCAGCAAACATTTTTTCACCAAATCTTGATGATACTTGGTGGTAATGATCAGTTCAATAATCCCACTTGGCTGCCCAATTTTTATTCTTCTAGGTTGAAGCATTCGTTTCCAGTAACAGTTTGAATTTTTAGGTTTCACTCTGTTTTCTCCTACATAGATAGATGTGTTTGGAATTCTAAATCAAACACGGTTTGTGCTAGCTCCTTGAAACTTGACCAAATGAAGTAGTTCTAAGTTCCATCTCTATGGTTTGTTTCCTCTTGAAGTACCCCATGCAGAGACTGGCGAAAAACACTTTCGTTTGAAAGGGGTTGCCAAGCTTTAAAAAAACTACTAGTTTGCTGAAATCTCAGCAAACATTTTTTCACCAAATCTTGATGATACTTGGTTGTAATGATCAGTTCACTAATCCCACTTGGCTGCCCAACTTTCACTCTTCTAGGTTCAAGCGTTCGTTTCCAGTAACACTTTGAATTTTTAGGTTTCACTCTGTTTTCTCTTACATAGATAGCTGTGTTTGGAATTCTAAATCAAACACGGTTTGTGCTAGCTCCTTGAAACTTGACCAAATGAAGTAGTTCTAAGTTCTATCTCTATGGTTTGTATCCTCTTGAAGTACCCCATGCAGAGACTGGCGAAAAACACTTTCATTTGAAAGGGGTTGCCAAGGTTCCAAAAAACTACTAGTTTGCTGAAATCTCAGCAAACATTTTTTCACCAAATCTTGATGATACTTGGTGATAATGATCAGTTCACTAATTCCACTTGGCTGCCCAACTTTCACTCTTCTAGGTTCAAGCGTTCGTTTCCAGTAACAGTTTGAATTTTTAGGTTTCACTCTGTTTTCTGCTACATAGATAGATGTGTTTGAAACTCTAAATCAAACACCGTTTTTTGCTAGCTCCGTGAAACTTGACAAAATGAAGTAGTTCTAAGTTCTATCTCTATGGTTTGTTTCCTCTTGAAGTACCCCATGCAGAGACTGGCGAAGAACACTTTCGTTTGAAAGGGGTTGCCAAGCTTCCAAAAAACTACTCGTTTGCTGAAATCTCAGCAAACATTTTTTTCACCAAATCTTGATGATACTTGGTGGTAATGATCAGTTCACTAAGCCCACTTGGCTGCCCAATTTTCACTCTTCTAGGTTCAAGCGTTCGTTTCCAGTAACACTTTGAATTTTTAGGTTTCACTCTGTTTTCTGCTATATAGATAGATGTGTTTGAAACTCTAAATCAAACACGGTTTGTGCTAGCTCCTTGAAACTTGACCAAATGAAGTAGTTCTATGTTCTATCTCTATGGTTTGTTTCCTCTTGAAGTACCCCATGCAGAGACTGGCGAAAAACACTTTCGTTTTAAAGGGGTTGCCAACCTTCCAAAAAACTACGAGTTTGCTGAAATCTCAGCAAACATTTTTTCACCAAAACTTGATGATACTTGGTGGTAATGATCAGTTCACTAAGCCCACTTGTCTGCCCAATTTTTACTCTTCTAGGTTCAAGCGTTCGTTTCCAGTAACACTTTGAATTTTTAGGTTTCACTCTGTTTTCTGCTATATAGATAGATGTCTTTGAAACTCTAAATCAAACACGGTTTGTGCTACCTCCTTGAAACTTGACAAAATGAAGTAGTTGTAAGTTCTATCTCTATGGTTTGTTTCCTCTTGAAGTACCCCATGCAGAGACTGGCGAAAAACACTTTCGTTTGAAAGGGGTTGCCAAGCTTCCAAAAAACTACTAGTTTGCTGAAATCTCAGCAAACATTTTTTCACCAAATCTTGATGATATTGGTGGTAATGATCAGTTCACTAATCCCACTTGGCTCCCCGAATTTTATTCTTCTAGGTTGAAGCTTTCGTTTCCAGTAACTGTTTGAATTTTTAGGTTTCACTCTGTTTTCTCCTGCATAGATAGCTGTGTTTGGAATTCTAAATCAAACACGGTTTGTGCTAGCTCCTTGAAACTTGACCAAATGAAGTAGTTCTAAGTTCTATCTCTATGGTTTGTTTCCTCTTGAAGTACCCCATGCAGAGACTGGCGAAAAACACTTTCGTTTTGAAAGGGGTTGCCAAGCTTCCAAAAAACTACTAGTTTGCTGAAATCTCAGCAAACATTTTTTTCACCAAATCTTGATGATACTTGGTGGTAATGATCAGTTCACTAATCCCACTTGGCTGCCCAACTTTCACTCTTCTAGGTTCAAGCATTCGTTTCCAGTAAGAGTTTGAATTTTTAGGTTTCACTCTGTTTTCAGCTATATAAATAGCTGTGTTTGGAATTCTAAATCAAACACGGTTTGTGCTAGCTCCGTGAAACTTGACAAAATGAAGTAGTTCTAAGTTCCATCTCTATGGTTTGTTTCCTCTTGAAGTACCCCATGCAGAGACTGGCGAAAAACACTTTCGTTTGAAAGGGTTTGCCAAGTTTCCAAAAAACTACTATTTTGCTGAAATCTCAGCAAACTTTTTTTCACCAAATCTTGATGATACTTGGTGGTAATGATCAGTTCACTAAGCCCACTTGGCTTCCCAATTTTCACTCTTCTTGGTTCAAGCGTTCGTTTCCAGTAGCACTTTGAATATTTAGGTTTCACTCTGTTTTCTGCTATATAGATAGATGTGTTTGAAACTCTAAATCAAACACGGTTTGTGCTAGCTCCTTGAAACTTGACCAAATGAAGTGTTCAAAGTTCTATCTCTATGGTTTGTTTCCTCTTGAAGTACCCCATGCAGAGACTGGCGAAAAACACTTTCGTTTGAAAGGGGTTGCCAAGCTTCCAAAAAACTACTAGTTTGCTGAAATCTCAGCAAACATTTTTTCACCAAATCTTCATGATACTTGGTGGTAATGATCAGTTCACTAATCCCACTTGGCTGCCCAATTTTTATTCTTCTAGGTTGAAGCATTCGTTTCCAGTAACAGTTTGAATTTTTAGGTTTCACTCTGTTTTCTCCTACATAGATAGATGTGTTTGGAATTCTAAATCAAACACGGTTTGTGCTAGCTCCTTGAAACTTGACAAAATGAAGTAGTTCTAAGTTCTATCTCTATGGTTTGTTTCCTCTTGAAGTACCCCATGCAGAGACTGGCGAAGAACACTTTCGTTTGAAAGGGGTTGCCAAGCTTCCAAAAAACTACTAGTTTGCTGAAATCTCAGCAAACATTTTTTCACCAAATCTTGATGATACTTGGTGGTAATGATCAGTTCACTAATCCCACTTGGCTGCCCAATTTTTATTCTTCTAGGTTGAAGCATTCGTTTCCAGTAACAATTTGAATTTTTAGGTTTCACTCTGTTTTCTCCTGCATAGATAGCTGTGTTTGGAATTCTGAATCAAACACGGTTTGTGCTAGCTCCTTGAAACTTGACCAAATGAAGTAGTTCTAAGTTCTCTCTCTATGGTTTGTTTCCTCTTGAAGTACCCCATGCAGAGACTGGCGAAAAACACTTTCGTTTTAAAGGGGTTGCCAACCTTCCAAAAAACTACTAGTTTGCTGAAATCTCAGCAAACATTTTTTCACCAAAACTTGATGATACTTGGTGGTAATGATCAGTTCACTAAGCCCACTTGGCTGCCCAATTTTTGCTCTTCTAGGTTCAAGCGTTCGTTTCCAGTAACACTTTGAATTTTTAGGTTTCACTCTGTTTTCTGCGATATAGATAGATGTCTTTGAAACTCTAAATCAAACACGGTTTGTGCTACCTCCTTGAAACTTGACAAAATGAAGTAGTTGTAAGTTCTATCTCTATGGTTTGTTTCCTCTTGAAGTACCCCATGCAGAGACTGGCGAAAAACACTTTCGTTTGAAAGGGGTTGCCAAGCTTCCAAAAAACTACTAGTTTGCTGAAATCTCAGCAAACATTTTTTCACCAAATCTTGATGATACTTGGTGGTAATGATCAGTTCACTAATCACACTTGGCTGCCCAATTTTTATTCTTCTAGCTAGAAGCATTCTTTTCCAGTAACAGTTTGAATTTTTAGGTTTCAGTCTGTTTGTTCCTACATAGATAGCTGTGTTTGGAATTCTAAATCAAACACGGTTTGTGCTAGCTCCTTGAAACATGACCAAATGAAGTAGTTCTAAGTTCTATCTCTATGGTTTGTTTCCTCTTGAAGTACCCCATGCAGAGACGGGCGAAAAACACTTTTGTTTGAAATGGGTTGCCAAGCTTCCAAAAAACTACTAGTTTGCTGAAATCTCAGCAAACATTTTTTCACCAAATCTTGATGATATTTGGTGGTAATGATCAGTTCACTAATCCCACTTGGCTGCCCAATTTGTATTCTTCTAGGTTGAAGCATTCGTTTCCAGTAACAGTTTTAATTTTTAGGTTTCACTCTGTTTTCTGCTATATAGATAGATGTGTTTGAAACTCTAAATAAAACACGGTTTGTGCTAGCTCCTTGAAACTTGACCAAATGAAGTAGTTCTAAGTTCTATCTCTATGGTTTGTTTCCTCTTGAAGTACCCCATGCAGAGACTGGCGCAAAACACTTTCATTTGAAAGGGGTTGCCAAGCTTCCAAAAAACTACTAGTTTGTTGAAATCTCAGCAAACATTTTTTCACCAAATCTTGATGATACTTGGTGGTAATGATCAGTTCACTAATCCCACTTGGCTGCCCAAATTTTATTCTTCTAGGTTGAAGCTTTCGTTTCCAGTAACAGTTTGAATTTTTAGGTTTCACTTTGTTTTCTCCTACATAGATAGGTGTGTTTGGAATTCTAAATCAAACACAGTTTGTGCTAGCTCCTTGAAACTTGACCAAATGAAGTAGTTCTAAGTTCTATCTCTATGGTTTGTTTCCTCTTGAAGTACCCCATGCTGAGACTGGCGAAAAACACTTTCGTTTGAAAGGGGTTGCCAAGCTTCCAAAAAACACTCGTTTGCTGAAATCTCAGCAAACATTTTTTCACCAAATCTTGATGATACTAGGTGGTAATGATCAGTGCACTAAGCCCACTTGGCTGCCCAATTTTTACTCTTCTAGGTTCAAGCGTTCGTTTCCAGTAACACTTTGAAATTTTAGGTTTCACTCTGTTTTCTGCTATATAGATAGATGTCTTTGAAACTCTAAATCAAACACGGTTTGTGCTAGCTCCTTGAAACTTGACAAAATGAAGTAGTTCTAAGTTCTATCTCTATGGTTTGTTTCCTCTTGAAATACCCCATGCAGAGACGGGAGCAAAACACTTTCGTTTGAAAGGGGTTGCCAAGCTTCCAAAAAACTACTAGTTTGCTGAAATCTCAGCAAACATTTTTTTAACAAATCTTGATGATACTTGGTGGTAATGATCAGTTCACTAATCCCACTTGGCTGCCCAAATATTATTCTTCTAGGTTGAAGCATTCGTTTCCAGTAACAGTTTGAATTTTTAGGTTTCACTCTGTTTTCTCCTACATAAATAGCTGTGTTTGGAATTCTAAATCAAACACGGTTTGTGCTAGCTCCTTGAAACATGACCAAATGAAGTAGTTCTAAGTTCTATCTCTATGGTTTGTTTCCTCTTGAAGTACCCCATGCAGAGACTGGCGAAAAACACTTTCATTTGAAAGGGGTTGCCAAGCTTCCAAAAAACTACTCGTTTGCTGAAATCTCAGCAAACATTTTTTCACCAAATCTTGATGATACTAGGTGGTAATGATCAGTGCACTAAGCCCACTTGGCTGCCCAATTTTTACTCTTCTAGGTTCAAGCGTTCGTTTCCAGTAACACTTTGATATTTTAGGTTTCACTCTGTTTTCTGCTATATAGATAGATGTCTTTGAAACTCTAAATCAAACACGGTTTGTGCTAGCTCCTTGAAACTTGACAAAATGAAGTAGTTCTAAGTTCTATCTCTATGGTTTGTTTCCTCTTGAAGTACCCCATGCAGAGACTGGCGCAAAACACTTTCGTTTGAAAGGGGTTGCCAAGCTTCCAAAAAACTACTAGTTTGCTGAATTCTCAGCAAACATTTTTTCAAAAAATCTTGATGATACTTGGTGGTAATGATCAGTTCACTAATCCCACTTGGCTGCCCAAATATTATTCTTCTAGGTTGAAGCATTCGTTTCCAGTAACAGTTTGAATTTTTAGGTTTCACTTTGTTTTCTCCTACATAGATAGCTGTGTTTGGAATTCTAAATCAAACACAGTTTGTGCTAGCTCCTTGAAACTTGACCAAATGAAGTAGTTCTAAGTTCTATCTCTATGGTTTGTTTCCTCTTGAAGTACCCCATGCTGAGACTGGCGAAAAACACTTTCGTTTGAAAGGGGTTGCCAAGCTTCCAAAAAACTACTAGTTTGCTGAAATCTCAGCAAACATTTTTTCACCAAATCTTGATGATATTTGGTGGTAATGATCAGTTCACTAATCCCACTTGGCTGCCCAAATTTTATTCTTCAAGGTTGAAGATTTCGTTTCCAGTAACAGTTTGAATTTTTAGGTTTCACTTTGTTTTCTCCTACATAGATAGCTGTGTTTGGAATTCTAAATCAAACACAGTTTGTGCTAGCTCCTTGAAACTTGACCAAATGAAGTAGTTCTAAGTTCTATCTCTATGGTTTGTTTCCTCTTGAAGTACCCCATGCTGAGACTGGCGAAAAACACTTTCGTTTGAAAGGGGTTGCCAAGCTTCCAAAAAACTACTAGTTTGCTGAAATCTCAGCAAGCATTTTTTCACCAAATCTTGATGATACTTGGTGGTAATGATCAGTTCACTAATCCCACTTGGCTGCCCCATTTTTATTCTTCTAGGTTGAAGCATTCGTTTCCAGTAACAGTTTGAATTTTTAGGTTTCACTCTGTTTTCTCCTACATAGATAGCTGTGTTTGGAATTCTAAATCAAACACGGTTTGTGCTAGCTCCTTGAAACATGACCAAATGAAGTAGTTCTAAGTTCTATCTCTATGGTTTGTTTCCTCTTGAAGTACCCCATGCAGAGACTGGCGAAAAACACTTTCATTTGAAAGGGGTTGCCAAGCTTCCAAAAAACTACTCGTTTGCTGAAATCTCAGCAAACATTTTTTCACCAAATCTTGATGATACTAGGTGGTAATGATCAGTGCACTAAGCCCACTTGGCTGCCCAATTTTTACTCTTCTAGATTCAAGCGTTCGTTTCCAGTAACACTTTGAAATTTTAGGTTTCACTCTGTTTTCTGCTATATAGATAGATGTCTTTGAAACTCTAAATCAAACACGGTTTGTGCTAGCTCCTTGAAACTTGACAAAATGAAGTAGTTCTAAGTTCTATCTCTATGGTTTGTTTCCTCGTGAAGTACCCCATGCAGAGACTGGCGCAAAACACTTTCGTTTGAAAGGGGTTGCCAAGCTTCCAAAAAACTACTAGTTTGCTGAATTCTCAGCAAACATTTTTTCAAAAAATCTTGATGATACTTGGTGGTAATGATCAGTTCACTAATCCCACTTGGCTGCCCAAATATTATTCTTCTAGGTTGAAGCATTCGTTTCCAGTAACAGTTTGAATTTTTAGGTTTCACTTTGTTTTCTCCTACATAGATAGCTGTGTTTGGAATTCTAAATCAAACACAGTTTGTGCTAGCTCCTTGAAACTTGACCAAATGAAGTAGTTCTAAGTTCTATCTCTATGGTTTGTTTCCTCTTGAAGTACCCCATGCTGAGACTGGCGAAAAACACTTTCGTTTGAAAGGGGTTGCCAAGCTTCCAAAAAACTACTAGTTTGCTGAAATCTCAGCAAACATTTTTTCACCAAATCTTGATGATACTTGGTGGTAATGATCACTTCACTAATCCCACTTGGCTGCCCAAATTTTATTCTTCAAGGTTGAAGATTTCGTTTCCAGTAACAGTTTGAATTTTTAGGTTTCACTTTGTTTTCTCCTACATAGATAGCTGTGTTTGGAATTCTAAATCAAACACAGTTTGTGCTAGCTCCTTGAAACTTGACCAAATGAAGTAGTTCTAAGTTCTATCTCTATGGTTTGTTTCCTCTTGAAGTACCCCATGCTGAGACTGGCGAAAAACACTTTCGTTTGAAAGGGGTTGCCAAGCTTCCAAAAAACTACTAGTTTGCTGAAATCTCAGCAAGCATTTTTTCACCAAATCTTGATGATACTTGGTGGTAATGATCAGTTCACTAATCCCACTTGGCTGCCCCATTTTTATTCTTCTAGGTTGAAGCATTCGTTTCCAGTAACAGTTTGAATTTTTAGGTTTCACTCTGTTTTCTCCTACATAGATAGCTGTGTTTGGAATTCTAAATCAAACACGGTTTGTGCTAGCTCCATGAAACATGACCAAATGAAGTAGTTCTAAGTTCTATCTCTATGGTTTGTTTCCTCTTGAAGTACCCCATGCAGAGACTGGCGAAAAACACTTTCATTTGAAAGGGGTTGCCAAGCTTCCAAAAAACTACTCGTTTGCTGAAATCTCAGCAAACATTTTTTCACCAAATCTTGATGATACTAGGTGGTAATGATCAGTGCACTAAGCCCACTTGGCTGCCCAATTTTTACTCTTCTAGGTTCAAGCGTTCGTTTCCAGTAACACTTTGATTTTTAGGTTTCACTCTGTTTTCTGCTATATAGATAGATGTCTTTGAAACTCTAAATCAAACACGGTTTGTGCTAGCTCCTTGAAACTTGACAAAATGAAGTAGTTCTAAGTTCTATCTCTATGGTTTGTTTCCTCTTGAAGTACCCCATGCAGAGACTGGAGCAAAACACTTTCGTTTGAAAGGGGTTGCCAAGCTTCCAAAAAACTACTAGTTTGCTGAAATCTCAGCAAACATTTTTTTAACAAATCTTGATGATACTTGGTGGTAATGATCAGTTCACTAATCCCACTTGGCTGCCCAAATATTATTCTTCTAGGTTGAAGCTTTCGTTTCCAGTAACAGTTTGAATTTTTAGGTTTCACTTTGTTTTCTCCTACATAGATAGCTGTGTTTGGAATTCTAAATCAAACACAGTTTGTGCTAGCTCCTTGAAACTTGACCAAATGAAGTAGTTCTAAGTTCTATCTCTATGGTTTGTTTCCTCTTGAAGTACCCCATGCTGAGACTGGCGAAAAACACTTTCGTTTGAAAGGGGTTGCCAAGCTTCCAAAAAACTACTAGTTTGCTGAAATCTCAGCAAACATTTTTTCACCAAATCTTGATGATACTTGGTGGTAATGATCAGTTCACTAATCCCACTTGGCTGCCCAATTTTTATTCTTCTAGGTTGAAGCATTCGTTTCCAGTAACAGTTTGAATTTTTAGGTTTCACTCTGTTTTCTCCTACATAGATAGCTGTGTTTGGAATTCTAAATCAAACACGGTTTGTGCTAGCTCCTTGAAACATGACCAAATGAAGTAGTTCTAAGTTCTATCTCTATGGTTTGTTTCCTCTTGAAGTACCCCATGCAGAGACTGGCGAAAAACACTTTCATTTGAAAGGGGTTGCCAAGCTTCCAAAAAACTATTCGTTTGCTGAAATCTCAGCAAACATTTTTTCACCAAATCTTGATGATACTAAGTGGTAATGATCAGTGCACTAAGCCCACTTGGCTGCCCAATTTTTACTCTTCTAGGTTCAAGCGTTCGTTTCCAGTAACACTTTGAAATTTTAGGTTTCACTCTGTTTTCTGCTATATAGATAGATGTCTTTGAAACTCTAAATCAAACACGGTTTGTGCTAGCTCCTTGAAACTTGACAAAATGAAGTAGTTCTAAGTTCTATCTCTATGGTTTGTTTCCTCTTGAAGTACCCCATGCAGAGACTGGCGCAAAACACTTTCGTTGGAAAGGGGTTGCCAAGCTTCCAAAAAACTACTAGTTTGCTGAAATCTCAGAAAACATTTTTTCACCAAATCTTGATGATACTTGGTGGTAATGATCAGTTCACTAATCCCACTTGGCTGCCCCATTTTTATTCTTCTAGGTTGAAGCATTCGTTTCCAGTAACAGTTTGAATTTTTAGGTTTCACTCTGTTTGTTCCTACATAGATAGCTGTGTTTGGAATTCTAAATCAAACACGGTTTGTGCTAGCTTCTTGAAACATGACCAAATGAAGTAGTTCTAAGTTCTATCTCTATGGTTTGTTTCCTCTTGAAGTACCCCATGCAGAGACTGGCGAAAAACACTTTCATTTGAAAGGGGTTGCCAAGCTTCCAAAAAACTACTCGTTTGCTGAAATCTCAGCAAACATTTTTTCACCAAATCTTGATGATACTTGGTGGTAATGATCAGTTCACTAATCCCACTTGGCTGCCCCATTTTTATTCTTCTAGGTTGAAGCATTCGTTTCCAGTAACAGTTTGAATTTTTAGGTTTCACTCGGTTTTCTCCTACATAGATAGCTGTGTTTGGAATTCTAAATCAAACACGGTTTGTGCTATCTCCTTGAAACATGACCAAATGAAGTAGTTCTAAGTTCTATCTCTATGGTTTGTTTCCTCTTGAAGTACCCCATGCAGAGACTGGCGAAAAACACTTTCATTTGAAAGGGGTTGCCAAGCTTCCAAAAAACTACTCGTTTGCTGAAATCTCAGCAAACATTTTTTCACCAAATCTTGATGATACTAGGTGGTAATGATCAGTGCACTAAGCCCACTTGGCTGCCCAATTTTTATTCTTCTAGGTTCAAGCGTTCGTTTCCAGTAACACTTTGAAATTTTAGGTTTCACTCTGTTTTCTGCTATATAGATAGATGTCTTTGAAACTCTAAATCAAACACGGTTTGTGCTAGCTCCTTGAAACTTGACAAAATGAAGTAGTTCTAAGTTCTATCTCTATGGTTTGTTTCCTCTTGAAGTACCCCATGCAGAGACTGGCGCAAAACACTTTCGTTTGAAAGGGGTTGCCAAGCTTCCAAAAAACTACTAGTTTGCTGAAATCTCAGCAAACATTTTTTCACCAAATCTTGATGATACTTGGTGGTAATGATCAGTTCACTAATCCCACTTGGCTGCCCAAATAATATTCTTCTAGGTTGAAGCATTCGTTTCCAGTAACAGTTTGAATTTTTAGGTTTCACTCTTTTTTCTCCTACATAGATAGCTGTGTTTGGAATTCTAAATCAAACACAGTTTGTGCTAGCTCCTTGAAACTTGACCAAATGAAGTAGTTCTAAGTTCTATCTCTATGGTTTGTTTCCTCTTGAAGTACCCCATGCAGAGACTGGCGAAAAACACTTTCGTTTGAAAGGGGTTGCCAAGCTTCCAAAAAACTACTCGTTTGCTGAAATCTCAGCAAACATTTTTTCACCAAATCTTGATGATACTAGGTGGTAATGATCAGTGCACTAAGCCCACTTGGCTGCCCAATTTTTACTCTTCTAGGTTCAAGCGTTCGTTTCCAGTAACACTTTGATATTTTAGGTTTCACTCTGTTTTCTGCTATATAGATAGATGTCTTTGAAACTCTAAATCAAACACGGTTTGTGCTAGCTCCTTGAAACTTGACAAAATGAAGTAGTTCTAAGTTCTATCTCTATGGTTTGTTTCCTCTTGAAGTACCCCATGCAGAGACTGGCGCAAAACACTTTCGTTTGAAAGGGGTTGCCAAGCTTCCAAAAATCTACTAGTTTGCTGAAATCTCAGCAAACATTTTTTCACCAAATCTTGATGATACTTGGTGGTAATGATCAGTTCACTAATCCCACTTGGCTGCCCAAATTTTATTCTTCAAGTTTGAAGCTTTCGTTTCCAGTAACAGTTTGAATTTTTAGGTTTCACTTTGTTTTCTCCTACATAGATAGCTGTGTTTGGAATTCTAAATCAAACACAGTATGTGCTAGCTCCTTGAAACTTGACCAAATGAAGTAGTTCTAAGTTCTATCTCTATGGTTTGTTTCCTCTTGAAGTACCCCATGCTGAGACTGGCGAAAAACACTTTCGTTTGAAAGGGGTTGCCAAGCTTCCAAAAAACTACTAGTTTGCTGAAATCTCAGCAAGCATTTTTTCACCAAATCTTGATGATACTTGGTGGTAATGATCAGTTCACTAATCCCACTTGGCTGCCCCATTTTTATTCTTCTAGGTTGAAGCATTCGTTTCCAGTAACAGTTTGAATTTTTAGGTTTCACTCTGTTTTCTCCTACATAGATAGCTGTGTTTGGAATTCTAAATCAAACACGGTTTGTGCTAGCTCCTTGAAACATGACCAAATGAAGTAGTTCTAAGTTCTATCTCTATGGTTTGTTTCCTCTTGAAGTACCCCATGCAGAGACTGGCGAAAAACACTTTCATTTGAAAGGGGTTGCCAAGCTTCCAAAAAACTATTCGTTTGCTGAAATCTCAGCAAACATTTTTTCACCAAATCTTGATGATACTAAGTGGTAATGATCAGTGCACTAAGCCCACTTGGCTGCCCAATTTTTACTCTTCTAGGTTCAAGCGTTCGTTTCCAGTAACACTTTGAAATTTTAGGTTTCACTCTGTTTTCTGCTATATAGATAGATGTCTTTGAAACTCTAAATCAAACACGGTTTGTGCTAGCTCCTTGAAACTTGACAAAATGAAGTAGTTCTAAGTTCTATCTCTATGGTTTGTTTCCTCTTGAAGTACCCCATGCAGAGACTGGCGCAAAACACTTTCGTTGGAAAGGGGTTGCCAAGCTTCCAAAAAACTACTAGTTTGCTGAAATCTCAGAAAACATTTTTTCACCAAATCTTGATGATACTTGGTGGTAATGATCAGTTCACTAATCCCACTTGGCTGCCCCATTTTTATTCTTCTAGGTTGAAGCATTCGTTTCCAGTAACAGTTTGAATTTTTAGGTTTCACTCTGTTTGTTCCTACATAGATAGCTGTGTTTGGAATTCTAAATCAAACACGGTTTGTGCTAGCTTCTTGAAACATGACCAAATGAAGTAGTTCTAAGTTCTATCTCTATGGTTTGTTTCCTCTTGAAGTACCCCATGCAGAGACTGGCGAAAAACACTTTCATTTGAAAGGGGTTGCCAAGCTTCCAAAAAACTACTCGTTTGCTGAAATCTCAGCAAACATTTTTTCACCAAATCTTGATGATACTTGGTGGTAATGATCAGTTCACTAATCCCACTTGGCTGCCCCATTTTTATTCTTCTAGGTTGAAGCATTCGTTTCCAGTAACAGTTTGAATTTTTAGGTTTCACTCTGTTTTCTCCTACATAGATAGCTGTGTTTGGAATTCTAAATCAAACACGGTTTGTGCTATCTCCTTGAAACATGACCAAATGAAGTAGTTCTAAGTTCTATCTCTATGGTTTGTTTCCTCTTGAAGTACCCCATGCAGAGACTGGCGAAAAACACTTTCATTTGAAAGGGGTTGCCAAGCTTCCAAAAAACTACTCGTTTGCTGAAATCTCAGCAAACATTTTTTCACCAAATCTTGATGATACTAGGTGGTAATGATCAGTGCACTAAGCCCACTTGGCTGCCCAATTTTTATTCTTCTAGGTTCAAGCGTTCGTTTCCAGTAACACTTTGAAATTTTAGGTTTCACTCTGTTTTCTGCTATATAGATAGATGTCTTTGAAACTCTAAATCAAACACGGTTTGTGCTAGCTCCTTGAAACTTGACAAAATGAAGTAGTTCTAAGTTCTATCTCTATGGTTTGTTTCCTCTTGAAGTACCCCATGCAGAGACTGGCGCAAAACACTTTCGTTTGAAAGGGGTTGCCAAGCTTCCAAAAAACTACTAGTTTGCTGAAATCTCAGCAAACATTTTTTCACCAAATCTTGATGATACTTGGTGGTAATGATCAGTTCACTAATCCCACTTGGCTGCCCAAATAATATTCTTCTAGGTTGAAGCATTCGTTTCCAGTAACAGTTTGAATTTTTAGGTTTCACTCTGTTTTCTCCTACATAGATAGCTGTGTTTGGAATTCTAAATCAAACACAGTTTGTGCTAGCTCCTTGAAACTTGACCAAATGAAGTAGTTCTAAGTTCTATCTCTATGGTTTGTTTCCTCTTGAAGTACCCCATGCAGAGACTGGCGAAAAACACTTTCGTTTGAAAGGGGTTGCCAAGCTTCCAAAAAACTACTCGTTTGCTGAAATCTCAGCAAACATTTTTTCACCAAATCTTGATGATACTAGGTGGTAATGATCAGTGCACTAAGCCCACTTGGCTGCCCAATTTTTACTCTTCTAGGTTCAAGCGTTCGTTTCCAGTAACACTTTGATATTTTAGGTTTCACTCTGTTTTCTGCTATATAGATAGATGTCTTTGAAACTCTAAATCAAACACGGTTTGTGCTAGCTCCTTGAAACTTGACAAAATGAAGTAGTTCTAAGTTCTATCTCTATGGTTTGTTTCCTCTTGAAGTACCCCATGCAGAGACTGGCGCAAAACACTTTCGTTTGAAAGGGGTTGCCAAGCTTCCAAAAAAATACTAGTTTGCTGAAATCTCAGCAAACATTTTTTCACCAAATCTTGATGATACTTGGTGGTAATGATCAGTTCACTAATCCCACTTGGCTGCCCAAATTTTATTCTTCAAGTTTGAAGCTTTCGTTTCCAGTAACAGTTTGAATTTTTAGGTTTCACTTTGTTTTCTCCTACATAGATAGCTGTGTTTGGAATTCTAAATCAAACACAGTATGTGCTAGCTCCTTGAAACTTGACCAAATGAAGTAGTTCTAAGTTCTATCTCTATGGTTTGTTTCCTCTTGAAGTACCCCATGCTGAGACTGGCGAAAAACACTTTCGTTTGAAAGGGGTTGCCAAGCTTCCAAAAAACTACTAGTTTGCTGAAATCTCAGCAAGCATTTTTTCACCAAATCTTGATGATACTTGGTGGTAATGATCAGTTCACTAATCCCACTTGGCTGCCCCATTTTTATTCTTCTAGGTTGAAGCATTCGTTTCCAGTAACAGTTTGAATTTTTAGGTTTCACTCTGTTTTCTCCTACATAGATAGCTGTGTTTGGAATTCTAAATCAAACACGGTTTGTGCTAGCTCCTTGAAACATGACCAAATGAAGTAGTTCTAAGTTCTATCTCTATGGTTTGTTTCCTCTTGAAGTACCCCATGCAGAGACTGGCGAAAAACACTTTCATTTGAAAGGGGTTGCCAAGCTTCCAAAAAACTACTCGTTTGCTGAAATCTCAGCAAACATTTTTTCACCAAATCTTGATGATACTAGGTGGTAATGATCAGTGCACTAAGCCCACTTGGCTGCCCAATTTTTACTCTTCTAGGTTCAAGCGTTCGTTTCCAGTAACACTTTGAAATTTTAGGTTTCACTCTGTTTTCTGCTATATAGATAGATGTCTTTGAAACTCTAAATCAAACACGGTTTGTGCTAGCTCCTTGAAACTTGACAAAATGAAGTAGTTCTAAGTTCTATCTCTACGGTTTGTTTCCTCTTGAAGTACCCCATGCAGAGACTGGCGCAAAACACTTTCGTTTGAAAGGGGTTGCCAAGCTTCCAAAAAACTACTAGTTTGCTGAAATCTCAGCAAACATTTTTTTAACAAATCTTGATGATACTTGGTGGTAATGATCAGTTCACTAATCCCACTCGGCTGCCCAAATATTATTCTTCTAGGTTGAAGCATTCGTTTCCAGTAACAGTTTGAATTTTTAGGTTTCACTCTGTTTTCTCCTACATAGATAGCTGTGTTTGGAATTCTAAATCAAACACGGTTTGTGCTAGCTCCTTGAAACTTGACCAAATGAAGTAGTTCTAAGTTCTATCTCTATGGTTTGTTTCCTCTTGAAGTACCCCATGCAGAGACTGGCGAAAAACACTTTCATTTGAAAGGGGTTGCCAAGCTTCCAAAAAACTACTCGTTTGCTGAAATCTCAGCAAACATTTTTTCACCAAATCTTGATGATACTAGGTGGTAATGATCGGTGCACTAAGCCCACTTGGCTGCCCAATTTTTACTCTTCTAGGTTCAAGCGTTCGTTTCCAGTAACACTTTGAAATTTTAGGTTTCACTCTGTTTTCTGCTATATAGATAGATGTCTTTGAAACTCTAAATCAAACACGGTTTGTGCTAGCTCCTTGAAACTTGACAAAATGAAGTAGTTCTAAGTTCTATCTCTATGGTTTGTTTCCTCTTGAAGTACCCCATGCAGAGACTGGAGCAAAACACTTTCGTTTGAAAGGGGTTGCCAAGCTTCCAAAAAACTACTAGTTTGCTGAAATCTCAGCAAACATTTTTTTAACAAATCTTGATGATACTTGGTGGTAATGATCAGTTCACTAATCCCACTTGGCTGCCCAAATATTATTCTTCTAGGTTGAAGCATTCGTTTCCAGTAACAGTTTGAATTTTTAGGTTTCACTCTGTTTTCTCCTACATAGATAGCTGTGTTTGGAATTCTAAATCAAACACGGTTTGTGCTATCTCCTTGAAACATGACCAAATGAAGTAGTTCTAAGTTCTATCTCTATGGTTTGTTTCCTCTTGAAGTACCCCATGCAGAGACTGGCGAAAAACACTGTCATTTGAAAGGGGTTGCCAAGCTTCCAAAAAACTACTCGTTTGCTGAAATCTCAGCAAACATTTTTTCACCAAATCTTGATGATACTAGGTGGTAATGATCAGTGCACTAAGCCCACTTGGCTGCCCAATTTTTATTCTTCTAGGTTCAAGCGTTCGTTTCCAGTAACACTTTGAAATTTTAGGTTTCACTCTGTTTTCTGCTATATAGATAGATGTCTTTGAAACTCTAAATCAAACACGGTTTGTGCTAGCTCCTTGAAACTTGACAAAATGAAGTAGTTCTAAGTTCTATCTCTATGGTTTGTTTCCTCTTGAAGTACCCCATGCAGAGACTGGCGCAAAACACTTTCGTTTGAAAGGGGTTGCCAAGCTTCCAAAAAACTACTAGTTTGCTGAAATCTCAGCAAACATTTTTTCACCAAATCTTGATGATACTTGGTGGTAATGATCAGTTCACTAATCCCACTTGGCTGCCCAAATATTATTCTTCTAGGTTGAAGCATTCGTTTCCAGTAACAGTTTGAATTTTTAGGTTTCACTCTGTTTTCTCCTACATAGATAGCTGTGTTTGGAATTCTAAATCAAACACAGTTTGTGCTAGCTCCTTGAAACTTGACCAAATGAAGTAGTTCTAAGTTCTATCTCTATGGTTTGTTTCCTCTTGAAGTACCCCATGCAGAGACTGGCGAAAAACACTTTCGTTTGAAAGGGGTTGCCAAGCTTCCAAAAAACTACTCGTTTGCTGAAATCTCAGCAAACATTTTTTCACCAAATCTTGATGATACTAGGTGGTAATGATCAGTGCACTAAGCCCACTTGGCTGCCCAATTTTTACTCTTCTTGGTTCAAGCGTTCGTTTCCAGTAACACTTTGATATTTTAGGTTTCACTCTGTTTTCTGCTATATAGATAGATGTCTTTGAAACTCTAAATCAAACACGGTTTGTGCTAGCTCCTTGAAACTTGACAAAATGAAGTAGTTCTAAGTTCTATCTCTATGGTTTGTTTCCTCTTGAAGTACCCCATGCAGAGACTGGCGCAAAACACTTTCGTTTGAAAGGGGTTGCCAAGCTTCCAAAAAACTACTAGTTTGCTGAAATCTCAGCAAACATTTTTTCACCAAATCTTGATGATACTTGGTGGTAATGATCAGTTCACTAATCCCACTTGGCTGCCCAAATTTTATTCTTCAAGGTTGAAGCTTTCGTTTCCAGTAACAGTTTGAATTTTTAGGTTTCACTTTGTTTTCTCCTACATAGATAGCTGTGTTTGGAATTCTAAATCAAACACAGTTTGTGCTAGCTCCTTGAAACTTGACCAAATGAAGTAGTTCTAAGTTCTATCTCTATGGTTTGTTTCCTCTTGAAGTACCCCATGCTGAGACTGGCGAAAAACACTTTCGTTTGAAAGGGGTTGCCAAGCTTCCAAAAAACTACTAGTTTGCTGAAATCTCAGCAAACATTTTTTTAACAAATCTTGATGATACTTGGTGGTAATGATCAGTTCACTAATCCCACTCGGCTGCCCAAATATTATTCTTCTAGGTTGAAGCATTCGTTTCCAGTAACAGTTTGAATTTTTAGGTTTCACTCTGTTTTCTCCTACATAGATAGCTGTGTTTGGAATTCTAAATCAAACACGGTTTGTGCTAGCTCCTTGAAACATGACCAAATGAAGTAGTTCTAAGTTCTATCTCTATGGTTTGTTTCCTCTTGAAGTACCCCATGCAGAGACTGGCGAAAAACACTTTCATTTGAAAGGGGTTGCCAAGCTTCCAAAAAACTACTCGTTTGCTGAAATCTCAGCAAACATTTTTTCACCAAATCTTGATGATACTAGGTGGTAATGATCGGTGCACTAAGCCCACTTGGCTGCCCAATTTTTACTCTTCTAGGTTCAAGCGTTCGTTTCCAGTAACACTTTGAAATTTTAGGTTTCACTATGTTTTCTGCTATATAGATAGATGTCTTTGAAACTCTAAATCAAACACGGTTTGTGCTAGCTCCTTGAAACTTGACAAAATGAAGTAGTTCTAAGTTCTATCTCTATGGTTTGTTTCCTCTTGAAGTACCCCATGCAGAGACTGGAGCAAAACACTTTCGTTTGAAAGGGGTTGCCAAGCTTCCAAAAAACTACTAGTTTGCTGAAATCTCAGCAAACATTTTTTTAACAAATCTTGATGATACTTGGTGGTAATGATCAGTTCACTAATCCCACTTGGCTGCCCAAATATTATTCTTCTAGGTTGAAGCATTCGTTTCCAGTAACAGTTTGAATTTTTAGGTTTCACTCTGTTTTCTCCTACATAGATAGCTGTGTTTGGAATTCTAAATCAAACACGGTTTTTGCTAGCTCCTTGAAACTTGACCAAATGAAGTAGTTCTAAGTTCTATCTCTATGCTTTGTTTCCTCTTGAAGTACCCCATGCTGAGACTGGCGAAAAACACTTTCGTTTGAAAGGGGTTGCCAAGCTTCCAAAAAACTACTAGTTTGCTGAAATCTCAGCAAGCATTTTTTCACCAAATCTTGATGATACTTGGTGGTAATGATCAGTTCACTAATCCCACTTGGCTGCCCCATTTTTATTCTTCTAGGTTGAAGCATTCGTTTCCAGTAACAGTTTGAATTTTTAGGTTTCACTCTGTTTTCTCCTACATAGATAGCTGTGTTTGGAATTCTAAATCAAACACGGTTTGTGCTAGCTCCTTGAAACATGACCAAATGAAGTAGTTCTAAGTTCTATCTCTATGGTTTGTTTCCTCTTGAAGTACCCCATGCAGAGACTGGCGAAAAACACTTTCATTTGAAAGGGGTTGCCAAGCTTCCAAAAAACTACTCGTTTGCTTAAATCTCAGCAAACATTTTTTCACCAAATCTTGATGATACTAGGTGGTAATGATCAGTGCACTAAGCCCACTTGGCTGCCCAATTTTTACTCTTCTAGGTTCAAGCGTTCGTTTCCAGTAACACTTTGAAATTTTAGGTTTCACTCTGTTTTCTGCTATATAGATAGATGTCTTTGAAACTCTAAATCAAACACGGTTTGTGCTAGCTCCTTGAAACTTGACAAAATGAAGTAGTTCTAAGTTCTATCTCTATGGTTTGTTTCCTCTTGAAGTACCCCATGCAGAGACTGGCGCAAAACACTTTCGTTTGAAAGGGGTTGCCAAGCTTCCAAAAAACTACTAGTTTGCTGAAATCTCAGCAAACATTTTTTTAACAAATCTTGATGATACTTGGTGGTAATGATCAGTTCACTAATCCCACTTGGCTGCCCAAATATTATTCTTCTAGGTTGAAGCTTTCGTTTCCAGTAACAGTTTGAATTTTTAGGTTTCACTTTGTTTTCTCCTACATAGATAGCTGTGTTTGGAATTCTAAATCAAACACAGTTTGTGCTAGCTCCTTGAAACTTGACCAAATGAAGTAGTTCTAAGTTCTATCTCTATGGTTTGTTTCCTCTTGAAGTACCCCATGCTGAGACTGGCGAAAAACACTTTCGTTTGAAAGGGGTTGCCAACCTTCCAAAAAACTACTAGTTTGCTGAAATCTCAGCAAACATTTTTTCACCAAATCTTGATGATACTTGGTGGTAATGATCAGTTCACTAATCCCACTTGGCTGCCCAATTTTTATTCTTCTAGGTTGAAGCATTCGTTTCCAGTAACAGTTTGAATTTTTAGGTTTCACTCTGTTTTCTCCTACATAGATAGCTGTGTTTGGAATTCTAAATCAAACACGGTTTGTGCTAGCTCCTTGAAACATGACCAAATGAAGTAGTTCTAAGTTCTATCTCTATGGTTTGTTTCCTCTTGAAATACCCCATGCAGAGACTGGCGAAAAACACTTTCATTTGAAAGGGGTTGCCAAGCTTCCAAAAAACTACTCGTTTGCTGAAATCTCAGCAAACATTTTTTCACCAAATCTTGATGATACTAGGTGGTAATCATCAGTGCACTAAGCCCACTTGGCTGCCCAATTTTTACTCTTCTAGGTTCAAGCGTTCGTTTCCAGTAACACTTTGAAATTTTAGGTTTCACTCTGTTTTCTGCTATATAGATAGATGTCTTTGAAACTCTAAATCAAACACGGTTTGTGCTAGCTCCTTGAAACTTGACAAAATGAAGTAGTTCTAAGTTCTATCTCTATGGTTTGTTTCCTCTTGAAGTACCCCATGCAGAGACTGGCGCAAAACACTTTCGTTTGAAAGGGGTTGCCAAGCTTCCAAAAAACTACTAGTTTGCTGAAATCTCAGCAAACATTTTTTCAACAAATCTTGATGATACTTGGTGGTAATGATCAGTTCACTAATCCCACTTGGCTGCCCAAATTTTATTCTTCTAGGTTGAAGCATTCGTTTCCAGTAACAGTTTGAATTTTTAGGTTTCACTCTGTTTTCTCCTACATAGATAGCTGTGTTTGGAATTCTAAATCAAACACAGTTTGTGCTAGCTCCTTGAAACTTGACCAAATGAAGTAGTTCTAAGTTCTATCTCTATGGTTTGTTTCCTCTTGAAGTACCCCATGCAGAGACTGGCGAAAAACACTTTCGTTTGAAAGGGGTTGCCAAGCTTCCAAAAAACTACTCGTTTGCTGAAATCTCAGCAAACATTTTTTCACCAAATCTTGATGATACTAGGTGGTAATGATCAGTGCACTAAGCCCACTTGGCTGCCCAATTTTTACTCTTCTAGGTTCAAGCGTTCGTTTCCAGTAACACTTTGATATTTTAGGTTTCACTCTGTTTTCTGCTATATAGATAGATGTCTTTGAAACTCTGAATCAAACACGGTTTGTGCTAGCTCCTTGAAACTTGACAAAATGAAGTAGTTCTAAGTTCTATCTCTATGGTTTGTTTCCTCTTGAAGTACCCCATGCAGAGACTGGCGCAAAACACTTTCGTTTGAAAGGGGTTGCCAAGCTTCCAAAAAACTACTAGTTTGCTGAAATCTCAGCAAACATTTTTTCACCAAATCTTGATGATACTTGGTGATAATGATCAGTTCACTAATCCCACTTGGCTTCCCAAATTTTATTCTTCAAGGTTGAAGCTTTCGTTTCCAGTAACAGTTTGAATTTTTAGGTTTCACTTTGTTTTCTCCTACATAGATAGCTGTGTTTGGAATTCTAAATCAAACACAGTTTGTGCTAGCTCCTTGAAACTTGACCAAATGAAGTAGTTCTAAGTTCTATCTCTATGGTTTGTTTCCTCTTGAAGTACCCCATGCTGAGACTGGCGAAAAACACTTTCGTTTGAAAGGGGTTGCCAAGCTTCCAAAAAACTACTAGTTTGCTGAAATCTCAGCAAGCATTTTTTCACCAAATCTTGATGATACTTGGTGGTAATGATCAGTTCACTAATCCCACTTGGCTGCCCCATTTTTATTCTACTAGGTTGAAGCATTCGTTTCCAGTAACAGTTTGAATTTTTAGGTTTCACTCTGTTTTCTCCTACATAGATAGCTGTGTTTGGAATTCTAAATCAAACACGGTTTGTGCTAGCTCCTTGAAACATGACCAAATGAAGTAGTTCTAATTTCTATCTCTATGGTTTGTTTCCTCTTGAAGTACCCCATGCAGAGACTGGCGAAAAACACTTTCATTTGAAAGGGGTTGCCAAGCTTCCAAAAAACTACTCGTTTGCTGAAATCTCAGCAAACATTTTTTCACCAAATCTTGATGATACTAGGTGGTAATGATCAGTGCACTAAGCCCAATTGGCTGCCCAATTTTTACTCTTCTAGGTTCAAGCGTTCGTTTCCAGTAACACTTTGAAATTTTAGGTTTCACTCTGTTTTCTGCTATATAGATAGATGTCTTTGAAACTCTAAATCAAACACGGTTTGTGCTAGCTCCTTGAAACTTGACAAAATGAAGTAGTTCTAAGTTCTATCTCTATGGTTTGTTTCCTCTTGAAGTACCCCATGCAGAGACTGGAGCAAAACACTTTCGTTTGAAAGGGGTTGCCAAGCTTCCAAAAAACTACTAGTTTGCTGAAATCTCAGCAAACATTTTTTTAACAAATCTTGATGATACTTGGTGGTAATGATCAGTTCACTAATCCCACTTGGCTGCCCAAATATTATTCTTCTAGGTTGAAGCATTCGTTTCCAGTAACAGTTTGAATTTTTAGGTTTCACTCTGTTTTCTCCTACATAGATAGCTGTGTTTGGAATTCTAAATCAAACACGGTTTGTGCTAGCTCCTTGAAACATGACCAAATGAAGTAGTTCTAAGTTCTATCTCTATGTTTTGTTTCCTCTTGAAGTACCCCATGCAGAGACTGGCGAAAAACACTTTCATTTGAAAGGGGTTGCCAAGCTTCCAAAAAACTACTCGTTTGCTGAAATCTCAGCAAACATTTTTTCACCAAATCTTGATGATACTAGGTGGTAATGATCAGTGCACTAAGCCCACTTGGCTGCCCAATTTTTACTCTTCTAGGTTCAAGCGTTCGTTTCCAGTAACACTTTGAAATTTTAGGTTTCACTCTGTTTTCTGCTATATAGATAGATGTCTTTGAAACTCTAAATCAAACACGGTTTGTGCTAGCTCCTTGAAACTTGACAAAATGAAGTAGTTCTAAGTTCTATCTCTATGGTTTGTTTCCTCTTGAAGTACCCCATGCAGAGACTGGCGCAAAACACTTTCGTTTGAAAGGGGTTGCCAAGCTTCCAAAAAACTACTAGTTTGCTGAAATCTCAGCAAACATTTTTTCAACAAATCTTGATGATACTTGGTGGTAATGATCAGTTCACTAATCCCACTTGGCTGCCCAAATATTATTCTTCTAGTTTGAAGCATTCGTTTCCAGTAACAGTTTGAATTTTTAGGTTTCACTCTGTTTTCTCCTACATAGATAGCTGTGTTTGGAATTCTAAATCAAACACAGTTTGTGCTAGCTCCTTGAAACTTGACCAAATGAAGTAGTTCTAAGTTCTATCTCTATGGTTTGTTTCCTCTTGAAGTACCCCATGCAGAGACTGGCGAAAAACACTTTCGTTTGAAAGGGGTTGCCAAGCTTCCAAAAAACTACTCGTTTGCTGAAATCTCAGCAAACATTTTTTCACCAAATCTTGATGATACTAGGTGGTAATGATCAGTGCACTAAGCCCACTTGGCTGCCCAATTTTTACTCTTCTAGGTTCAAGCGTTCGTTTCCAGTAACACTTTGATATTTTAGGTTTCACTCTGTTTTCTGCTATATAGATAGATGTCTTTGAAACTCTAAATCAAACACGGTTTGTGCTAGCTCCTTGAAACTTGACAAAATGAAGTAGTTCTAAGTTCTATCTCTATGGTTTGTTTCCTCTTGAAGTACCCCATGCAGAGACTGGCGCAAAACACTTTCGTTTGAAAGGGGTTGCCAAGCTTCCAAAAAACTACTAGTTTGCTGAAATCTCAGCAAACATTTTTTCACCAAATCTTGATGATACTTGGTGATAATGATCAGTTCACTAATCCCACTTGGCTGCCCAAATTTTATTCTTCAAGGTTGAAGCTTTCGTTTCCAGTAACAGTTTGAATTTTTAGGTTTCACTTTGTTTTCTCCTACATAGATAGCTGTGTTTGGAATTCTAAATCATACACAGTTTGTGCTAGCTCCTTGAAACTTGACCAAATTAAGTAGTTCTAAGTTCTATCTCTATGGTTTGTTTCCTCTTGAAGTACCCCATGCTGAGACTGGCGAAAAACACTTTCGTTTGAAAGGGGTTGCCAAGCTTCCAAAAAACTACTAGTTTGCTGAAATCTCAGCAAGCATTTTTTCACCAAATCTTGATGATACTTGGTGGTAATGATCAGTTCACTAATCCCACTTGGCTGCCCCATTTTTATTCTTCTAGGTTGAAGCATTCGTTTCCAGTAACAGTTTGAATTTTTAGGTTTCACTCTGTTTTCTCCTACATAGATAGCTGTATTTGGAATTCTAAATCAAACACGGTTTGTGCTAGCTCCTTGAAACATGACCAAATGAAGTAGTTCTAAGTTCTATCTCTATGGTTTGTTTCCTCTTGAAGTACCCCATGCAGAGACTGGCGAAAAACACTTTCATTTGAAAGGGGTTGCCAAGCTTCCAAAAAACTACTCGTTTGCTGAAATCTCAGCAAACATTTTTTCACCAAATCTTGATGATACTAGGTGGTAATGATCAGTGCACTAAGCCCACTTGGCTGCCCAATTTTTACTCTTCTAGGTTCAAGCGTTCGTTTCCAGTAACACTTTGAAATTTTAGGTTTCACTCTGTTTTCTGCTATATAGATAGATGTCTTTGAAACTCTAAATCAAACACGGTTTGTGCTAGCTCCTTGAAACTTGACAAAATGAAGTAGTTCTAAGTTCTATCTCTATGGTTTGTTTCCTCTTGAAGTACCCCATGCAGAGACTGGAGCAAAACACTTTCGTTTGAAAGGGGTTGCCAAGCTTCCAAAAAACTACTAGTTTGCTGAAATCTCAGCAAACGTTTTTTTAACAAATCTTGATGATACTTGGTGGTAATGATCAGTTCACTAATCCCACTTGGCTGCCCAAATATTATTCTTCTAGGTTGAAGCATTCGTTTCCAGTAACAGTTTGAATTTTTAGGTTTCACTCTGTTTTGTCCTACATAGATAGCTGTTTTTGGAATTCTAAATCAAACACGGTTTGTGCTAGCTCCTTGAAACATGACCAAATGAAGTAGTTCTAAGTTCTATCTCTATGGTTTGTTTCCTCTTGAAGTACCCCATGCAGAGACTGGCGAAAAACACTTTCATTTGAAAGGGGTTGCCAAGCTTCCAAAAAACTACTCGTTTGCTGAAATCTCAGCAAACATTTTTTCACCAAATCTTGATGATACTAGGTGGTAATGATCAGTGCACTAAGCCCACTTGGCTGCCCAATTTTTACTCTTCTAGGTTCAAGCGTTCGTTTCCAGTAACACTTTGAAATTTTAGGTTTCACTCTGTTTTCTGCGATATAGATAGATGTCTTTGAAACTCTAAATCAAACACGGTTTGTGCTAGCTCCTTGAAACTTGACAAAATGAAGTAGTTCTAAGTTCTATCTCTATGGTTTGTTTCCTCTTGAAGTACCCCATGCAGAGACTGGCGCAAAACACTTTCGTTTGAAAGGGGTTGCCAAGCTTCCAAAAAACTACTAGTTTGCTGAAATCTCAGCAAACATTTTTTCAACAAATCTTGATGATACTTGGTGGTAATGATCAGTTCACTAATCCCACTTGGCTGCCCAAATTTTATTCTTCTAGGTTGAAGCTTTCGTTTCCAGTAACAGTTTGAATTTTTAGGTTTCACTTTGTTTTCTCCTACATAGATAGCTGTGTTTGGAATTCTAAATCAAACACAGTTTGTGCTAGCTCCTTGAAACTTGACCAAATGAAGTAGTTCTAAGTTCTATCTCTATGGTTTGTTTCCTCTTGAAGTACCCCATGCAGAGACTGGCGAAAAACACTTTCGTTTGAAAGGGGTTGCCAAGCTTCCAAAAAACTACTCGTTTGCTGAAATCTCAGCAAACATTTTTTCACCAAATCTTGATGATACTAGGTGGTAATGATCAGTGCACTAAGCCCACTTGGCTGCCCAATTTTTACTCTTCTAGGTTCAAGCGTTCGTTTCCAGTAACACTTTGATATTTTAGGTTTCACTCTGTTTTCTGCTATATAGATAGATGTCTTTGAAACTCTAAATCAAACACGGTTTGTGCTAGCTCCTTGAAACTTGACAAAATGAAGTAGTTCTAAGTTCTATCTCTATGGTTTGTTTCCTCTTGAAGTACCCCATGCAGAGACTGGCGCAAAACACTTTCGTTTGAAAGGGGTTGCCAAGCTTCCAAAAAACTACTAGTTTGCTGAAATCTCAGCAAACATTTTTTCACCAAATCTTGATGATACTTGGTGGTAATGATCAGTTCACTAATCCCACTTGGCTGCCCAAATTTTATTCTTCAAGGTTGAAGCTTTCGTTTCCAGTAACAGTTTGAATTTTTAGGTTTCACTTTGTTTTCTCCTACATAGATAGCTGTGTTTGGAATTCTAAATCAAACACAGTTTGTGCTAGCTCCTTGAAACTTGACCAAATGAAGTAGTTCTAAGTTCTATCTCTATGGTTTGTTTCCTCTTGAAGTACCCCATGCTGAGACTGGCGAAAAACACTTTCGTTTGAAAGGGGTTGCCAAGCTTCCAAAAAACTACTAGTTTGCTGAAATCTCAGCAAGCATTTTTTCACCAAATCTTGATGATACTTGGTGGTAATGATCAGTTTACTAATCCCACTTGGCTGCCCCATTTTTATTCTTCTAGGTTGAAGCATTCGTTTCCAGTAACAGTTTGAATTTTTAAATTTCACTCTGTTTTCTCCTACATAGATAGCTGTGTTTGGAATTCTAAATCAAACACGGTTTGTGCTAGCTCCTTGAAACATGACCAAATGAAGTAGTTCTAAGTTCTATCTCTATGGTTTGTTTCCTCTTGAAGTACCCCATGCAGAGACTGGCGAAAAACACTTTCATTTGAAAGGGGTTGCCAAGCTTCCAAAAAACTACTCGTTTGCTGAAATCTCAGCAAACATTTTTTCACCAAATCTTGATGATACTAGGTGGTAATGATCAGTGCACTAAGCCCACTTGGCTGCCCAATTTTTACTCTTCTAGGTTCAAGCGTTCGTTTCCAGTAACACTTTGAAATTTTAGGTTTCACTCTGTTTTCTGCTATATAGATAGATGTCTTTGAAACTCTAAATCAAACACGGTTTGTGCTAGCTCCTTGAAACTTGACAAAATGAAGTAGTTCTAAGTTCTATCTCTATGGTTTGTTTCCTCTTGAAGTACCCCATGCAGAGACTGGCGCAAAACACTTTCGTTTGAAAGGGGTTGCCAAGCTTCCAAAAAACTACTAGTTTGCTGAAATCTCAGCAAACATTTTTTTAACAAATCTTGATGATACTTGGTGGTAATGATCAGTTCACTAATCCCACTCGGCTGCCCAAATATTATTCTTCTAGGTTGAAGCATTCGTTTCCAGTAACAGTTTGAATTTTTAGGTTTCACTCTGTTTTCTCCTACATAGATAGCTGTGTTTGGAATTCTAAATCAAACACGGTTTGTGCTAGCTCCTTGAAACATGACCAAATGAAGTAGTTCTAAGTTCTATCTCTATGGTTTGTTTCCTCTTGAAGTACCCCATGCAGAGACTGGCGAAAAACACTTTCATTTGAAAGGGGTTGCCAAGCTTCCAAAAAACTACTCGTTTGCTGAAATCTCAGCAAACATTTTTTCACCAAATCTTGATGATACTAGGTGGTAATGATCGGTGCACTAAGCCCACTTGGCTGCCCAATTTTTACTCTTCTAGGTTCAAGCGTTCGTTTCCAGTAACACTTTGAAATTTTAGGTTTCACTATGTTTTCTGCTATATAGATAGATGTCTTTGAAACTCTAAATCAAACACGGTTTGTGCTAGCTCCTTGAAACTTGACAAAATGAAGTAGTTCTAAGTTCTATCTCTATGGTTTGTTTCCTCTTGAAGTACCCCATGCAGAGACTGGAGCAAAACACTTTCGTTTGAAAGGGGTTGCCAAGCTTCCAAAAAACTACTAGTTTGCTGAAATCTCAGCAAACATTTTTTTAACAAATCTTGATGATACTTGGTGGTAATGATCAGTTCACTAATCCCACTTGGCTGCCCAAATATTATTCTTCTAGGTTGAAGCATTCGTTTCCAGTAACAGTTTGAATTTTTAGGTTTCACTCTGTTTTCTCCTACATAGATAGCTGTGTTTGGAATTCTAAATCAAACACGGTTTTTGCTAGCTCCTTGAAACTTGACCAAATGAAGTAGTTCTAAGTTCTATCTCTATGCTTTGTTTCCTCTTGAAGTACCCCATGCTGAGACTGGCGAAAAACACTTTCGTTTGAAAGGGGTTGCCAAGCTTCCAAAAAACTACTAGTTTGCTGAAATCTCAGCAAGCATTTTTTCACCAAATCTTGATGATACTTGGTGGTAATGATCAGTTCACTAATCCCACTTGGCTGCCCCATTTTTATTCTTCTAGGTTGAAGCATTCGTTTCCAGTAACAGTTTGAATTTTTAGGTTTCACTCTGTTTTCTCCTACATAGATAGCTGTGTTTGGAATTCTAAATCAAACACGGTTGTGCTAGCTCCTTGAAACATGACCAAATGAAGTAGTTCTAAGTTCTATCTCTATGGTTTGTTTCCTCTTGAAGTACCCCATGCAGAGACTGGCGAAAAACACTTTCATTTGAAAGGGGTTGCCAAGCTTCCAAAAAACTACTCGTTTGCTTAAATCTCAGCAAACATTTTTTCACCAAATCTTGATGATACTAGGTGGTAATGATCAGTGCACTAAGCCCACTTGGCTGCCCAATTTTTACTCTTCTAGGTTCAAGCGTTCGTTTCCAGTAACACTTTGAAATTTTAGGTTCACTCTGTTTTCTGCTATATAGATAGATGTCTTTGAAACTCTAAATCAAACACGGTTTGTGCTAGCTCCTTGAAACTTGACAAAATGAAGTAGTTCTAAGTTCTATCTCTATGGTTTGTTTCCTCTTGAAGTACCCCATGCAGAGACTGGCGCAAAACACTTTCGTTTGAAAGGGGTTGCCAAGCTTCCAAAAAACTACTAGTTTGCTGAAATCTCAGCAAACATTTTTTTAACAATCTTGATGATACTTGGTG